>NC_053024.1:125734179-125875931 GCF_003073215.2 Triticum urartu | reverse complement strand
TCTAACTTGTTTTTGCAGGGCATGTTGTGATGTGATATGGTCAAGACATGATGTGATATAAGTTATTGTATGAGATGATCATGTTTTGTAAAAGTTATCGACAACTGGCAGGAGCCTTATGGTTGTCGCTTTATTGTATGAAATGCAATCGTCATGTAATTGCTTTACTTTATCACTATGCGGTAGCGATAGTTGTAGAAGCAATGGTTGGCAAGACGACAACGACGCTACGATGGAGATCAAGGTGTCAAGCAGGTGACAATGGAGATCATGACGGTCCTTTGGAGATGGAGATCAAAGGCACAAGATGATGATGGCCATATCATGTCACATATTTTGATTGCATGTGATGTTTATCTTTTATGCATCTTATTTTGCTTAGTACGGCGATAGCATTATAAGATGATCCCTTACTAAATTTCAAGGTGTAAGTGTTCTCCCTGAGTATGCACCGTTGCTACAGTCCATCGTGCCGAGACACCACTTGATGATCGGGTGTGATAAGCTATACGTTCATATACAACGGGTGTAAGACAGTTTTGCACGTGCAGAATACTCGGGTTAAACTTGACGAGCCTACACATATATGGCCTCAGAACACTGAGACCGAAAGGTCAAACGTGAATCATATAGTAGATACGATCAACATAGATATGTTCACCATTGAAAACTACTTCATCTCACGTGATGATCGGACATGGTTTAGTTGATATGGATCATGATGGCTTGGAACACTTCGTCATGGGAAGTTTTTATTTATCTTTACCTATATTTATTGGATTAGGTTCCATTGGCAGGTGAGATTCATATTTTTTGCAATAGAATTACAGGATGTCTAAACATCTTTGATTCATAATACCAGTCTGCTGCATCATGGGGTTTGTTAGAAATCCTAAAGCATTTCTAATCAGGACTTTTTTTATGGTGATTAAAGTTGTCATAGAGTCAACATGTTAAAGACGATGTACAAGAGACAATGAACAAGAGACTCGCAACTTGGCTTATATTTCACTAACTGAGGAAAATCCTACCTAACTAAACCTTTAACAACAGCACTACGACTGATGAAACTGGAATTTTCAGAAACTTCGATAGCAGGTGTTAACTGAATTTTTCAGAAATTTTGACAACAGCCGAAGAGGGGTGCCTACGTGGTAGAATCAAGTACTCTACCAGGTCTAGGCCGTAGGTGGTAAGGGAAGGATGGAGGAGGGCGTGGCGAGGAACGGGCGCGCCGGCGGCAGGGCGCCGTCGCGAGCTAGGAGAAGGGCGGCGGCGGTTAGGGCTGTTGGCGGCTAGGGTTTCCGGCTCCTCAGGGAGCTGGGAAATAGGAGATAATATTCTTCTTATTGCTTGATCTCAAACGATGTCTTACATGAGTATTTATAACTTTAGCCTAAGATAACTTGCCTAAGATAACTTGCCTAAGATAACTTGTGGGCCAAGCCCCTAATACTAATGCCCAGTGGGCCTCTTCCTAGTATAGACCAAACCGGTCATAACATATCTCCCCGCCTGCGCAAACAGCTCGTCCTCGAGCTGAAAGTCTGGATAGTGTTGACGAAATTCCTCACGCTGTTCCCAAGTAGCCTCCTCCTCCGGAAGGCCTGCCCACTGAATTAAGACGAACCAGATGCCACGACGGAGCTGGGCCTGCAACACCTTTGTTGGCTCTGGAAGAATGCGACCATCGACGGTTGGAGGAAGCGCCGGAGGGGCCGCCGGTGGCTCGCCACGGAAAGGCTTGAGCAGCCCCACATGGAACACGTCGTGGATGCAAGCGCGGGCTAGAAGCTGAAGACGATAGGCCACCTTCCCGATGCGCTCCACGATAGGGAAGGGCCCGGCGTAGCGAGGGCCGAGCTTGCGCTTCGCGCGCGGGTCCAATGACTATGTAGAGCGGTGGAGAAGACGCAGCCACACCCAGTCACCCACTGCGAACTCCGCCTCGCGATGATGATCGTCGTAGTAGTGCTTGGCCGTCTGCTGGGCCTGAAGTAGACACTGACGGATCTCAGCCAGCATCTCATCACGGGTGCGGATAAGGTCACCCGCAACCGCCATCCGAGCCGACTCCGGGTTGACCGGAAGTATAGGCGGGGGTGGTTGACCATAGACCACCTCAAATGGCGTTGCGCGCAGGGTGGAGCGATAAGAGGTGTTGTAGCAGTACTCCGCCCAAGAGAGCCAGTCCACCCAAGCTCGAGGCCGATCACCTGTCACACAACGCAAATACATGGCAATGACCTTGTTAACCACCTCAGACTGGCCGTCCGTCTGAGGATGGAACACCGTACTCAGGCGGAGCTGGACACCCGCCATCCTGAAGAGGTCGCGCCAGACATGGCCCGTGAAGACTGGGTCCCGATCACAGACGATCGAAGTAGGGAACCCGTGTAGACGGACGATGCCGTCGAAGAAGGCCCGGGCCACGGACGCCGCCGTGTACAGATGGCCGAGCGCGATGAAGTGGGCGTACTTAGAGAAGCGATCGACCACCGTGAGGATGACCGACTTGCCCCCCACCTTGGGAAGGCCCTCGATGAAGTCCATGGAGATATCCGCCCAGACCTGAGACGGCACTTCCAAGGGCTGAAGGAGCCCAGTCGGCCTCAGGGTCTCTGTCTTGTTGCGCTGGCAAGTCTGACAAGACCGAACCCAGTCGCGGACCAGGGCACGATCGCCAGGGATGTAGAAGTCGGCGCGAAGACGATGGAGGGTTTTCTGCACACCCTCATGGCCCGCCGAGTGGGCGAGTTGCAACACCTGGTGACGGAGATCATCATGAGCCGGAATAAAGATC
Organism: Triticum urartu; assembly: GCF_003073215.2. Taxonomy (NCBI): domain Eukaryota; kingdom Viridiplantae; phylum Streptophyta; class Magnoliopsida; order Poales; family Poaceae; genus Triticum; species Triticum urartu. The sequence continues at coordinate 125,873,128 of NC_053024.1, read as the reverse complement.
CGGCGCCCATGGAGGAGCAGTCCGTCAGAGAAGCGCCAGGGCTCCTCCAAGTTGCCGCCCGCGAGCTGCTGCTGAAGAAGTGCGGCGTCATCGACCGTCGGAGTGGCGCGGCGAATGTCGGCGAAGAGACCGAACGATGGCCCGGAGCGGATGCACAGGGCCGTCCCGGCGGACGCGTCGGTGGGTGGCGCGAGGTCGGAATCGCGACGGGACAGCGTGTCGGCCATGGTGTTAAGACGGCCCGGCCGATACTCGACGGAGAAGTCGAAGCCGAAGAGCTTGCTGATCCACTGGTGCTGCGGAACGGTCGACAGCCGTTGATCCAGCAAGAACTTCAGGCTGTAGTGGTCCGTGCGAATATGGAAGGTCCGCCCCCACAATTATGGTCGCCAATGACGCACGGCCTGGACGAGGCCAATGAGCTCCCGCTCGTAAGCTGCCAACTTAAGATGGCGCGGCGTGAAAGGCCGACTGAAGAAAGCGAGGGGCCCATCGCCCTGATGAAGTACGGCGCCGAAACTGGCGCCCGAGGCGTCACAGTCCACCACAAACGGGCGGTCAAAGTCTGGCATCTGGAGGACGTACGGGGCCCGTCATGAGGGCCCCCTTGGGGGTCTCGAACGCCGTCGTCGCCTCGTCGTCCCAGGCGAAGGCGTCGCGGCGAAGCAACCGCGTGAGGGGCGCCGCGATGAGTCCGAACTCCCGGATAAATTTCCGGTAGTAGCCGGCGAGTCCGAGGAACCCGCGGAGAGCCCGCGGCGAGTGAGGCGTTGGCCATGTGGAGACGGCCGCCACCTTATCGGCGTCCATAGCCACCCCGTCGGCCGAGATGACATGGCCGAGGTAGGCGACGGTAGGCGTCCCGAACGAGCACTTCGAGCGCTTAAGGTGGAGGTGGTGCGCCCGAAGCTCGTTGAAGACAATGGCGACGTGCTGGAGATGCTCGGCCCAGGTGGCGCTGTAGATAAGAATGTCATCAAAGAAAACAAGCACAAACCGCCGTAAGTAGGGTCGAAGGACGTCGTTCATCAGGGCCTGGAATGTCGCCGGGGCGTTGGCGAGGCCGAAGGGCGTCACCAAGAACTCGAAGTGACCATGGTGGGTGCGAAATGCCGTCTTGGCGATGTCGTCCGGATGCATGCGCACCTGATGATGGCCCGACCGGAGATCGAGCTTGGTGAAGAAGCGCGCCCCGTGGAGCTCATCCAAGAACTCGTCGACCACCGGTATAGGGAACTTGTCCTTGAGCATGAGCGCGTTGAGGGCGCGGTAGTCGATGCAGAAGCGCCATGTGCCGTCCGACTTACAGACGAGAAGCACCGGCGCCGAGAAGGGCGACGTGGAGATCCGGATGATGCCCGCGGCGAGCATCAGTGCACACTGGCGCTCCAACTCATCCTTCTGCAGCTGGGGGTAGTGGTAGGGCCGCATTGCCATCGGAGTGGAGCCCGGTACGAGGTGAATATGATGGTCGTACACCCGGGAAGGCGGAAGACCCTGCGGCTTGTCGAAGAGGTTGCTGTGCTGCTGCAGAAGGGAATCCAACAGGGGGTGCTCGGCCTCCGAGGATGCGGCGGCCAACTGGAGGTGTGGCACGGTCGGCGCGGCGCCCCCAAGGCCCTCCCACCGGATGCGGCGGCCCTGCCGCCAGAATGTCATTGTGAGCGCATCGAAATTCCACAGGATGGGGCCGAGGGTCCGGAGGAAGTCCACCCCGAGAATGAAGTCGAAGCAGCCGAGGTCGATCCCTGCACAGGTGATGGAGAAGTGTTCGCCACCGATGGAGATGGGAACGTTGCGGGCGAGTCCATGGCACCGGAGGCGATCGCCGTTCGCCACCGTGATCCGCAGGTGCTCCCCGCCTGTCGTCGGAAGGGCTAGTCGACGCATGGTCGACTCGGGCAGAAAGTTGTGAGTGGAGCCCGTATCCAGCAGGGCCACCAGGCGCGCGCCATGTATCGTCACAGGCAGCAGCATGATCCGCTCGCCCCGGATGCCGGCCAGGGCGTGAAGGGAGACGACGCATGCCGTCGCCGCGAGATCCGCGGCAGCGTCCTCGGGTGCCGCAGGTGGAGGTAGTGCGTCGGGCGAGTCGTCCGCCTCAGTGTAGTCAACCGTCTCCAAATAAAATAGGTGGGGGCAGACATGGGTCGGCGTGTATGGCTCATCGCAGTTGAAGCAGAGACCCTGACGGCGGCGCTCCTGCTGCTCGGCCGGTGACAGCCGACGGAAAGGTCGTGTGGCGGCCGGGGGTGTGGCCGTCGCGGCTGGAGGAGGCCGACCCGGGACTGGGGGAGTCGGAGCTGGCCGACTGGGCTGGCGGCCGCTCCGTCTGAGTGGCTGCTGCAGTGCCTGGGCCCGCTGCTCGAAGGCCCGGGCGTAGTACATGGCCGTCTGGAGGTCGGGGGGTCCCGGAGCTCGACGTCCACGCGAATATGGTCCGGCAGACCGCCCACAAAGAGCTCAGCGCGCTGGGTCGCGGAGACGCCCGGCGCGTGGCACGCTAGGGCCTGGAAGCGGTCGGCGTAGTCCTGCACCGTAGATGTGAAAGGTAGACAGCCGAGGGCCGCCAGTCGGCTCCCGCGGATAGGAGGCCCAAAGCGGAGGAGATAAAGCTCCCGGAAGCGCTCCCATGGTGGCATGCCGCCCTCGTCCTGCTCGAGAGCGTAGTACCAAGTTTGTGTCGCGCTTCGAAGATGATAGGAAGCGAGCCAGGTATGATTCGAAGCGAGCGTCCGTTGCCCTCGAAAGAACTGCTCGCACTGGTTGAGCCAGTTGAGGGGGTCCTCCGTGCCCTCGTAGGTGGCGAAGTCCAGCTTGGCGAAGCGAGGGGGTGGCGGCCCGCCGTGCCCGGGGGCGGCCGCAGTCGCCGGCAGCGCGTATGCCGGTTCGGAAAGCGCCGGGGCGTAGTTCGCTGAGCTGGAGGGGTGATCGAATCGTAGGGAGGGCGTCGGGTGTTCCGACGCCGTGGAGTATACCGGGCCCGGAGACGAGCCGGTCGCCCACGCGGGGATCGGCGATGGTGATGGTGGAAGTTGCACCTGGTGCAGGGGCCGACCCATGGCCCGAGACGCGGGTGGTGGTGCTGACGATGGCGGTGACGCCGGGTGGAGCTGCTGCACCGGCGACTGCGTCAGGGGGGCGGCGGTGGCGCCGGAAGAAACTGCTGGGTCGGGCCCCCCAGCGGCGCGGTGGAGGCCAGCCACGCTGGCCAAGGCTGTCCCGCCGCCGAGTAGTGCAGCAGCAGCAGTAGCGGCGGCTGGGGCGCCCCTCCGGAGGGCGCTGGGAGGGCCGGGGCGGCCCACTGTAGCGGCGGCGGTCCGTAGGCGGTGGTGACGGCGCTCGGTGGCGGGGGCTGGTTCCCGGCGAGGTAGAGGGTAATGCCCCTGACCGCCTGGACAAGCTCCCGCAAGGTGCCCGACACCTCCTCCGGCGAGAGGAGCGGGGGCGGATCCCCCGTAGTGGTGAGGGCCGCTGGCGCGGAGGGGGCGGTGGTCCCGGACGCGATCTCCGTCATCGCCGTGGAAGTGGCCGGCGGCAGCGAGAGCGGGACGGAGGTGGATGGTAACGGCGGCGGTGATGGAGGGAGTGACATGATCGGCCTGGTGTCTCTGGATACCAAATTGGTAGAATCAAGTACTCTACCAGGTCTAGGCCGTAGGTGGTAAGGGAAGGATGGAGGAGGGCGTGGCGAGGAACGGGCGCGCCGGCGGCAGGGCGCCGTCGCGAGCTAGGAGAAGGGCGGCGGCGGTTAGGGCTGTTGGCGGCTAGGGTTTCCGGCTCCTCAGGGAGCCGGGCAATAGGAGATAATATTCTTCTTATTGCTTGATCTCAAACGATGTCTTACACGAGTATTTATAATTTTAGCCTAAGATAACTTGCCTAAGATAACTTGTGGGCCAAGCCCCTAATAGTAATGCCCAGTGGGCCTCTTCCTAGTATAGACCAAACCGGTCATAACACTACGATACAGACCGTACATGCATCAAGGAGAATGTTGCTGCTCTTGAGATTCTTGTCCAGGTAGGGAGGGTCAGTGTAGTTGTGCAGGTAGTTGAGCCCGCCTTCCACGTCCAGCGTGACGTGCACCTCGCCACTGTCGACGTGCAGCTAGCCAGCTACTCGCTGAGCGCGCCATTATCGGCGAACTCGAACACCACGTCGCTGGGCACACCATTCAGGGTCATCATGTTCGTGATCGGCAGGTACACAACGAACTTGATCCAATTCATGACGCGGTGAACACAAAGGTGTTGTGCTTCCTGCACGTCACGGTGGGGTCTCCGCCTTGACAAGGATCATCGTCTATGAGCTCGTGCCAAGGGGCGCCTCTTCATGGCCGGAGGGTTTGGAAACGGGCGACGGCGCTGGCGGCAGTTCTCGGTCCGCTCGGTCAGACCGGTGGTGTCTTCAGGCTGACCCTTAGCAGGCCACCCTGACTCATGGGAGAAGTCGAACCCGGTGTGTGTGTACTCGTCGACTGCTGTAAGTACTCCTTTAATAAGGTTTCAAATGCCATAGCAGTTATCCACTTGTCGGTTTCTTTTCTATTTGAGGCTTTGAGAAACCTGATAGCGAGTTTCACTTTTGTGGGTTTACGTTATATTTGAATATCTGATAGCTCAGTGTTATAATGGTATCAAATATTATAAGTACTAGCTTCGTTGATAGGTGTACATATCTCTCTGAACTACAAAGATTGTCGGGTCATGAAGGTAGATATTTGTTTATTAGCATGTATTCGTGGGTTGTTCCAGTTGCTGATTGAGGAAATTAATTTCTATGAAAACTCTACAGGATAATACAAAGAGTTCAAAGTCTGTGTTAACATCCTTGTGGCTAAAATGCTGAGAAAGTTCCTGAGGAACGATGGATCATAGAAGATGGCACACCTTGGCTTGGGAAATATACTAGGGACCATCCTGGAATGATTCAGGCCAGGCTGAAGCAAAGGTTACTTGATTAAGATTTAAATATGCCAGCAAACTGGTTAATACACTAACCATTTTCTAGCTCAAAGCTTCTGGTCCTGTTCATATTTTCTTTGGTCACAATGGAGCCTTTATAGTGACAACAACGGAACTTCCTGGATAATGTCGAACACCACATAAAAGTTGGTACCATGAATGCATTTTTTGAGTAGTTAGATGTCACTACAATCAGATGTTGGCTTATATACTTTGATTCATTAACTAGATGTAATTGAAGTTTAATGATTTATGCAGGTGGAATAATCAAACTTGAACATCCGTACAATCGATCTCTGGCGACGATGCGCGGCGGGACGAGCGGCGACACGAGCGGCGAGGCGGATGTGAGATGGCAGGTCTCCTTCGCCGCCGATCTCGCGACGCGTACGCTCACTCTCCACGACGGCGAGATCCTCCTGCGTCGAGATGCTCTCCGCTTGGTGCTCAAGGATGCGCGGGGTGTCACGGTGGATGCACGATATCTACGCACGGCGGAGGCGATCGACATCGGTGACGTCGTAGCTTTCCCGTGCCACTTCACGAGGGTGCGCGATCGGCTGCCGGCGGCGGATCGAGTGGTGAGAACCACCGCGGTTCACGGGGCGGTTTGGAGCGGAAAAAACCAGGCGGAGGGGCCGGTTCGGTTCGGGACGAACCCAAGGTCTCACAACCCTCCGTCAATGGTGGATGTGCGACACGTGGGAGGAAATCCAACCCTCCAGACCTCTTCCCAGCCACACACCGGAGGTATAAATCCCACGCCCCGACCGGTGCTTGACCTAGATTCCTCCTTCTCCCACTTCTGGGCGGCGGAGAGAAACCCTAGATCTAGGCCAGCAGAGTCATTTGGGTGGTGGAAAGGTAAGGTGGGGGGAGACGCGAGATCCTTCGCTACGGTGGCCGCCTCCTCTCCTATGGCGACCGAGGGGGACGCGGGCACTATGGAGATCGGCGAGAGGTGCCCAGTGCGGGATGAGCAGGAAGGGGGATGGGCCGAGCTCCTGGGTGCGGCAATGGCCGAGGGGGAGAGCGTAACAAGTTCTCTTGGAGATGCGACGATGACGGGGGCCACACCAACTCCAACTCCAACTCGTCCAAGGCCGCGTCGGCGTCGGACGACACATCCAGATGGGAGGAGGCGGCGGGGAGAAGCCGTGAGGTACACAACGGCGGGATCTGGGTGCAGAAAGCGCAGATGTCGTCGGGCTCGGCCGGTGCCGGGGCGCAGGCACTGTCGGGCTCGGGCGGCGCCAATGCAGAGCAGCGCACTCATCCACCACAGCAGCGGCCTCATGGAAAACAAAATCAGGTGCACCCTACCAAGAATCTTGACCTATGTCCAATCTGCAAGTCTCCTGAACATCCTTATGCACGCTACCCTCAAGCTTTCTGTGAGCGTTGCAATAAACTAGGTCATCTTGCTTCTGTTTGCGTCGAGTTTCTGCCATGGGATTGCATTGCTCCTATGTGTGCCTTTCAGTCTAAAGGGCAGGGTTTCTATTTCATACATGATTTGTGTACTGCCAGTCAGGTTAAGGAGAGGGCCAATAGCATCGTTGTTACTATTGTAGAAGGGGAAACATCGACCCGTTAAATGGAGCTTGATCTTAGTGACTACTTGGCCACGGGCTGGCGTTGTTCTGCTCATGCCATTGGCCCTGGAGTTTTTGTTGTTAGATTTCCTAATCCCAGGGCTGTAGCTCAAATCTGCTATGTGGGCAAAGTCACTCTCAAAACAAGTGGTGCGGTGATACACGCCACATGGTGGTCATCTGCTGTGGGGGCCAAGGGGGTTATGGAGGTGGCCTGGGTGAAACTCAGTAACGTTCCTCTGGACAAGAGAAGTGAAAGAAACCTAGCCTATGTTACATCTTTAGTTGGTGTTCCACTGGATATTGACGGTGCTACCTTACATCGCCCAAGTTCAGTTCGGGTTAAAATGGGATGCAGGAATGTGGATGAAATCCCTGTCATTGCTGAGGCAGTCCTTGGTGGTCATTTCTATGACTTCTTCTATGAAGTAGAATAGGTTTTGGTTAGGGATCCTGACAGAGGAAAAAAAATCAGTTGAGATTACTCAGAAACCTGAACAAAATATGGGGAAAGATGGTCCTATTCAGACGGCTCCTGGAGCTAAGATGGTCAGTATCTCTCCCGGACCTGGGCTGGCTCCTTCCACGTCCAAGGGAGAGAAACAGGACATCATTCGGGAGTCACAGGAAAGCGTTGAGTCTGATGATTCCTTACATACCACTTTGTTGATTGATACGATGGCCCAAGAATAGGACATGGGGGAGGATGGTGTAAGTAACCTTGACAATGAAAAAGAATATGTTCCTCATATATTCAAGAGTAGCCTAAAATTATACTCTGATGTTGTGAGATCATGTTCACAGGTGAATGAGGTGAATGAATACAAACGAAGCAAGTTGGGTGGGGGCAATACATACAGAGTTGAGCTACCTGACAAAGCGGGGGAGGATGAGGTGATTCCTACTCCTCCTCTTGTCACCGAAGAAAATCTGCGCTTCAGCTTGCGTAATGTGCAGAACAAAGCGGAAAGGATGGACGACAAGGCTATGGCAGCAATAAAAAAGGGAAACCTAGAAGGTAATCACAATAGTCCCAACTCCTTAGATACGCTATCTAATCCTGAATTAATTCTTAGAGCGGTTAAAATGGGAGTAAATATTCCTGATACAGATTTTGCTTGCATCGATGTGCTTAGAGAACTTGAAAAATATCGCCATAATGACATTCAGGAAGAAAAGAAAGAGGATGAAAAGAATATGGAGAATCCTATGATATTAACTAATGCCAAAGGGGACCAAACTCCCCTTAGTTTGATATGGGGCGATGAAAATGATATAGATGAGGAGAATTTCACAGTGGTTAAATCTAAAAAAAAGAGATAGAAAAGTCAATGTGGTTATATCCAAACCTGTGACCAGAAGTCAAAAAAATCATGTCTCCTTGCTAGATAAAAAGGGTAATCCTACTCTGCCTCCTAGTAGGATTACCAGAAGAGGGAAAATAACACCTTAATATGAATGGTATTTTCTGGAATTGCAGAGGATCAGGGAAGAAAGGGATGTCTACCTGCTTCTCTGACCTAATGAGAGATCATTCCCTAGATTTTATAGGCCTTCAGGAAACTATGAAGAAAAAATTCTCCCGTAAGTCTTTAAGAAAGATGGACCCTTTCCATAGATATAATTGGAACTGGACTCCTTCTATTGGCAAATCTGGCGGTATCCTTTGTGGTATCAAGAAAGAAACTCTAGAGGTGGTATCCTGGATACCTAGTAACTTCCTACTTCAAGCTAACTTGTACGATGTTAAACACAAGAGTATGTGGACCCTTGTAGTGGTTTATGGAGCGGCCCAAGATGATAGAAAAGAGGAATTCCTTAATGAATTAGCTTATACTTGCTCTCAAATTCATGTCCCGTATATAGTGGGTGGAGATTTCAATATCCTCCACAGCAGTGAGGAGAAGAACAAAAATTTGACACACTCTCACTACACTGACAGATTTAATGATGTCATACAATCCCTGAATTTAAGAGAAATACATATGGGAGGGGGTAAATACACTTGGTCCAATAAACAGAAACATCCCACTTTAGAGAAATTAGACAGAGTCCTCATGAGTTTCGAGTGGGAAGAGCTATTCCCATTGGTATCTATCCGTAAATTGGTAAGAGATACTTCGGACCACAATCCCTTGCTTCTGGCCACTGATGTTGTGAAAACCAACCCCTCCCATGATTGAGAGTTCAGATTTGAACTAAGCTGGCTTAAAAATGAAGATTTTTATATCAAAGCAAAAAAAGATTTGGGAACAGCCTGTAAAGTCTGAAGATCCCATCGACATCTTAAACATAAAGCTAAAGCGTATAAAAAATATTTCAAAGGATGGGGGGCTCACTCCTTTGGGCATGCTAGGAAAAGGAAAAAGGTACATTAAAGAAGAACTGGAGAGAATAGAAAAGATGGAAGAAAATGGCCCCCTTGGTCCAGAAATTTATGAAGAGATAACTGCCTTGTGTGCAGAATTAAACGAACTCCTGATTATGGAAGAGTTGTTTTGGTTACAACACTCCAATGAGCGTTGGTTGCTCAAAGGAGATCGAAACACAGCCTTCTACCATAGAGTTGCAAATGGGAGGAAGAGAAAAAATACTATTCACTCATTCGCTGCGGGGGAGGTGGTGATTGAGGGTACACAGAACCTACTTGCACACACAACCTCGTTCTACAAAGAACTTTTTGGCCCTGCTAGGGGCAACATGTTTCACTTATCTGCTGATACGTGGTCGGAAGAGGAAAAACTTAGTGAGGAGGATAACATCTTGCTCACTAGTGAATTCACAGAGGAGGAGGTGAAGAGAGCTTTGTTCGGGATGGGATGTAACCGAGCACCAAGGCCGGATAACATCCCAGCGGAATTCTATATGCAGTGTTGGGAGTTTGTGAAAAAAGATATCATGCACTTGTTCGAAGCTTTCCATTCGAACAAGTTAGACATAGCTCGTCTGAACTATGGCATTATTACTCTAATTCCCAAGATGAAAGGAGCAAAGAAAATACAGCAGTATCGTCCAATATGTCTTCTGAGATGCCCATATAAGCTTATCACCAAGGTCTTAGATAACCGGGTGGCAATGTTTGCTGATATTCTGATCAGTAAGCACCAGAATGCATTTATCAAGCATAGAAATATCATGGACGGGATCCTCACTTTGCATGAAATACTTCATCATACTCATCATAAGAAAAAAGTGGGGGTGGTCCTGAAATTAGACTTTGAGAAAGCCTATGATAAAATCAATTGGGAATTCCTCCTAGATTGTCACCGCGACCGAGGGTTTGGTGCAACCTAGTGCGGCTGGATCAAAAACATCCTATACAATGGTACTGTTAGCATCAAGTTGAATAATGAAAGAGGACTTTATTTTCAGAGCCACAAGGGGGTGCGCCAGGGCGATCCCCACTCCCCTTTTCTTTTCAACCTAGTTGTTGAAGCGTTGTCTAAGATGACCCGTAATGCTCAAAAAGAGAAACTTATCACGGGGTTGGCTCCGGATCTTGTTAAAGATGGGGTGGCCATTCTCCAATATGCTGATGACACAGTCATCTCCCTCGAGCATGATAAAAAAGCAGTTGTGAACCTGAAATTGTTACTATATATCTTCGAACTTATGTCTGGACTAAAGATAAACTTCTTGAAAAGTGAAACCTTGTGTGTGGGAGGGGATGACGATACAGTGGCCTTTTATGCAGATTTGTTTAACTGTCAGATTGGTCATTTCCCTATGAAATATTTGGGAGTGCCGGTCAACTATTCCACTCTTCGCAACTTGCACTAGAATTTTGCTGATGATAGATTTCTTCAATGATGTGAAACTTGGATAGGCAACGCGGCCTCTTCGGGAGGAAGATTAATCCTCCTTAACTCCTCTCTCACTAGTATCATTTACTTCTATATGTCCATGTTTCTTCTTCCTAAGATGGTCATTGAGAAGTTGGATAAACATCGTAAACGTTTTTTCTAGCAAGAACACGAGGGACGCAAGAGATACCACTTAGTTAAATGGTCCAGAATTTGTAGATCTAAAAACAAAGGAGGCCTCGGAGTGAAAGATCTCCGTAAACAGAATATTAGCCTTCTCACCAAATGGTGGTGGAAGCTAGAAACACAACAAGGGTTGTGGCAGGAGGTGATCCGGGCAAAGTATATGAAAAAAGACACGGTGACCTCTATCAAAAGCAAATTTAGTGACTCCCCTATGTGGAAGGCAATCATGAAGGTAAAGGAATACTACCTAGCAGGTAGGAAAGTAGTGCTGAATTCGGGCAATCTTGCTAGGGTATGGAAAGATCCCTTGAATCAAGAAATTTCTATGGATCAAAAATATCCTATGCTATATAGCATTTGCAATAAGCAAGAAATCACGGTGGAGAAATTTAGAAATGGTGTGGGGGATGATTTCTTCCGAAGGCAACTACACACGCCGCTGTTAGATCAGTGGAACGAGCTTAAAGCTACAGTTGACTCCTGGGTGCTGTCCGAGGAACCTGATCAAGTTATTTGGACTCTGGGTAAAAAGAAAAAATTTACGACCAAGTCCGTCTATGATCACCTGGAAAAAAACTTATCAGGGTGTAACTATAGGTGGATTTGGCAAACAAAAATCCCCTTAAAGATCCAAATTTTCATGTGGCAAGTCTTCCAGGATGCTATCCTGACTAGGGACGTCATGAGCAAAAGACGTTGGGCAGGCAACCCCAGATGCTGTTTCTGCAGGGGGAGAGAGACGTCGACGCATTTGTTTTTCACTTGTCTTGTGGCCAGGGTAATCTGGAGGACGGTGGGGTGCGTTTTTGGCACGGACAAGTGCCCGAACAATATATGGCAATATTTCTCTTGGTGTTATGTCTTCCTCCCAGATGGAGAAATTTTTTATACATTTGGGCTTGTGGCCATCTGTTGGGCAATTTGGAACAGTCGCAATCAGGCTACCTTCGAGGGGAAAAAGTTACAGACTCCTTTCACAGCAATTTACTCTGCATGTGGTTTCATGTCTTATTGGGCAGGTATGATGACTGGAGAAGATCGGGAGGCGATGGAGCGGGGGGCCAAGATGCTCAGGGCCAACGCATCAAACATGATGAGGATCTGCGCGGCCTCAGGCGAGAAGGCACAGGACTGATCTGACAGGACGTGGTCAGCAAAATCTGGGTCGTGAGGATGTGGAGATGATAGTCTTGGGGTCCTTCATCATGCTTATTTTAGTTACTCTCTGTCGCCTGCTCCTGTGTGAGCTTGTGGTGTCGCTCCTGCGTGAGCCTTTTGGCATCCTAAAAATTGTTGAACACTCCTGGTTTAGGTCTAGTTTGCGTTTTTGGGTGTCCTTGGGTTTTCGCCCCATGGTAAGCTGCTCGATGACGGGTGCTTATAGTGGGTTTCCCAAGGATGCTCTGAACTCGCTTTCCCCTTTCCAGTTTCCTTGGTAGCTTCAGTTTTGGAACTCTGTATTTCCGTTATGTCAAAGTAATGGAAAGGGGTTATGCCCGGTTCAAAAAAAAATTTATGCAGGTTCATGCATCAACTATCCTTACTAATGGGCAGTACTTCTTGAAGCTTGATCGTGAATTTGTGATCACTACATCAACTATAGCAATGCTATGTTTTATTTGCATGTATTTAAATTCTCCCCTGATTTCAAAGAACAAGCCAGGCCACCTCTGTATCAACCCCCTCGCCTCCCTCGCGTCGCCCCCGCGGGCGACCTAGGGGGAACCCTAGCCGCCGTTCTCTCGGCCCTCCTCCGCTTCCACCTCTCCTCGCCGCCGTCCGCAACGCCGCCAGGCAAAGCTTGGCTGGCTGGGTGGCGGAGGGGCATCTCTCCCCATTGGAGCATCTTGGGCGACGCGGGACGATTAGATCGCGAAGAGGCGTTGAGCTAGCGCGGGGTCTGGCGGCGTGGCGGGCGAGCATCTTGGCGGCGGCGCGTTGGGCGCCGGCGATGCGGTGCGGCAGCTGTGGCTTGGATGCAAGTCCACTGCGAGGTGGTGGCTGAGTGGTCTTCAGATCGGGTGGTCACGGGCGCCACCATGTTCAGGCCAGATCCATATGGATCTGGCGCTTGGATGCTGTTGGCCGGTGTAGAGTGGTGGTCTACGCCGCTGGCCTCGTCGGATTGTTGGATCCGGCGCCTGGAGATCTATGACGGTTGTCCTTCTTCATCCTCCTTCCTGGTGGGTTGAGCCCCATGGCACTTGCATCTCTGCTGGCCTCGGTTCGTCTCGCTGTCGGATCCGGAATAGTCAGAGGTTTGGTGGTATAGGTTGGGGACCGAAGGAAACTTTGGCCTGCTGGTCCAGCCGGCATCGGCGGCGTCCCTCGACGCTGTTACCATCCCTGGAGGTGAAGCCGATGTCCCTCCTATCCAAATCCTAACCCCTCCCTGAAAGTGCGTTATATCGACTAGAGGGGGGTGAATAGGCAATTTTTATGAAATTCTTCACTAAGAAATTTCCCGGTGAGGAAATTCCTTGGCGAAGAACTACTAGCAGTGGAATAAGTACTCAAAAGTAAACATAACAGAACACAAGCATAGTCATCATGATAAAATGAAGACAGGCACAGAGTACAGGAAGCGTAAGCACATGATAACACATGATGAAGACAAACATACTGAAGAAATTGAACTAAGGAAATTGAGAAAGTCTTCAGTCAAAGTCTTCAAACACAGATATGAACAAACACACAACACAGTTATGAGGAAATGAAAGAGTTGAGGAAATAGAACCAGTAAGCTTGGTGAAGACAATGATTTGGTAGACCAGTTCCAACTGTTGTCTCAATTGTATGTATGGTTGGAGTGGCTGAGTATTTAAACTCAAGGACACACAGTCCCGGACACCCAGTCCTGAACACGCAGCTCAGGACACCAAGTCCTCATCGTATTCTCCTTGAACTAAGGTCACAAAGACCTCGTCCAATCATTCGTGGTAAGTCTTCAAGTGACTTCTGAACCTTCACAAACTTGATCACTCGGCGATCCACAATTCCTCTTGGATGCTCTAGACCATGACGCCTAACCGTCTGGAAGAAGCATAGTCTTCAAAGGTAACAAGCGTCGGATCCACGCAGGATCAATCTCTTCAGTGATGCTCAAACACTTGGGGTTTGTAGGTGTTTGGGTTTGGGTTTTTCCTCACTTGATGATTTTCGCTCAAAGTCCTCGGAGGATGGGTTGCTCTCAAATGAAAAGTGTCAGTTTCTCTCGGAGCAGCCAACCAGCTAGTGGTTGTAGGGGGCGGCTATTTATAGCCTAGGGAGCAGCCCGACATGATAAGACATAAATGCCCTTCAATGATATGACCGTTAGGTGGATAGATATTTTGGGACAGCTGGCGCATAGCACAGCAACGGTCGGAATTTTGAGTAGCAAAATCCTCAGGGCTATCATGTTCCTCACTGTGTAGGCAATCCGCACTGGCGAATTCCTAACTCCTCATTCAGAACAAATTCTGTTGGAAATATGCCCTAGAGGCAATAATAAATTGGTTATTATTATGTTTCATTGTTCATGATAACCGTTTATTATCCATGCTAAAATTGTATCGATAGGAAACTCAGATACATGTGTGGATACATAGACAACAACATGTCCCTAGTAAGCCTCTAGTTGACTAGCTCGTTGATCAATAAGATGGTTACGGTTTCCTGACCATGGACATTGGATGTCGTTTATAACGGGATCACATCATTAGGAGAATGATGTGATGGACAAGACCCAATCCTAAGCCTAGCACAAGATCATGTAGTTCGTTTGCTAAAGCTTTTCTAATGTCAAGTATCATTTCCTTAGACCATGAGATTGTGCAACTCCCGGATACCGTAGGAGTGCTTTGGGTGTTGAGGGTGTCCTGGATTAGGGGGTGTTCGGGTAGCCGAACTATACCTTCAGCCGGACTCCAGGACTATGAAGATACAAGATTGAAGACTTCGTCCCGTGTCCGGATGGGACTTTCCTTGGCGTGGAAGGCAAGCTTGGCGATGCGGATATTCAAGATCTCCTACCATTGTAACCGACTTTGTGTAACCCTAACCCTCTCCGGTGTCTATATAAACCGGAGGGTTTTAGTCCGTAGGACAACTTCATCATACAACAATCATACCATAGGCTAGCTTTTAGGGTTTAGCCTCCTTGATCTCGTGGTAGATCTACTCTTGTACTATCCATATCATCAATATTAATCAAGCAGGATGTACGGTTTTACCTCCATCAAGAGGGCCCGAACCTGGGTAAAACATCGTGTTCCTTGCCTCCTGTTACCATCCGGCCTAGACGCACAGTTCGGGACCCCCTACCCGAGATCCGCCGGTTTTGACACCGACAGGTGTGCCAAACGTCACAACGTAACTGGGTGGCTATAAAGGTACACTACAGGTATCTCCGAAAGTGTCTGTTGGGTTGGCACGAATCGAGACTGGAATTTGTCACTCCGTGTAAACAGAGAGGTATCTCTGGGCCCACTCGGTAGGACATCATCATAATGTGCACAATGTGACCAAGGAGTTGATCATGGGATGATGTGTTACGGAACGAGTAAAGATACTTGCCGATAACGAGATTGAACAAGGTATCAGGATACCGACGATCGAATCTCGGGCAAGTACAATACCGATGGACAAATGGAATTGTATACGGGATTGATTGAATCCTTGACATCATGGTTCATCCGATGAGATCATCGTGGAGCATGTGGGAGCCAACATGGGTATCCAGATCCCGCTATTGGTTATTGACCGGAGAGTTGTCTCGGTCATGTCTGCATGGTTCCCGAACCCATAGGGTCTACACACTTAAGGTTCGGTGACGCTAGAGTTGTTATGGGAAATAGTATGTGGTTATCGAAGGTTGTTCGGAGTCCCGGATGAGATCCCGGACATGACGAGGAGCTCCGGAATGGTCCGGAGGTGAAGATCGGTATATTGGATGAAGGGTATTGGAGTCCGGAATTGTTCCGGGGGTACCAGGTGATGACCAGCGTGTCCGAAAGGGGTTTCGGAGGCCCCGACAAGCGTTGGGGGCCTTGTGGGCCAAGGTGAGAGGGCACATCAGCCCACTAAGGGGCTGAGCGCCCCTCCCACCCCATCTCACGTAACCAGGAGAGGTGGGGGCGCCACCCCTAGGGCAGCCGCCCCTCCCGGCTTGGGGGGCAAGTTTCCTAGGGGGTGGGGGCGCCCAAACCCATCTAGGGTTTCCCCTGTGGTCGCCTCCCCTCCCCTAGGGAACCCTAGGGCGCCTCGCCCTCCTCCCTTCCCCCTATATATAGTGAGGGAGAGAGAGGGCAGCCGCACCCTTCCCCTGGCGCAGCCCTCTTCCTCCTCCAACACCTCATCCTCCTCCGTAGTGCTTGGCGAAGCCCTGCCGGAGAACCACGAGCTCCATCACCAGCACACCATCGTGCTGTCGGAGTTTTCCCCCAACTTCTCCTCTCACCTTGCTGGATCAAGAAGGAGGAGACGTCTCCCAACCGTACGTGTGTTGAACGCGGAGGTGCCGTCCATTCGGCGCTAG
Organism: Triticum urartu; assembly: GCF_003073215.2. NCBI lineage: Eukaryota > Viridiplantae > Streptophyta > Magnoliopsida > Poales > Poaceae > Triticum > Triticum urartu. The sequence goes on along the minus strand of NC_053024.1, from coordinate 125,857,059 downwards.
GATCATCGGTGATTTGGATCACGACGAGTACGACTCCATCAACCCCGTTCACATGAATGCTTCCGCTTAGCGATCTACAAGGGTATGTAGATGCACTCTCCTTCCCCTCGTTGCTAGATTACTCCATAGATTGATCTTGGTGATGCGTAGAAAATTTTGAATTTCTGCTACGATCCCCAACAGTGGCATCATGAGCTAGGTCTATGCATAGTTTCTATGCACGAGTAGAACACAAAGCAGTTGTGGGCGTCGATTTTGTCAATTTACTTGCCGTTACTAGTCTTATCTTGATTCGGCGGCATCGTGGGATGAAGCGGCCCGGACCGACCTTACACGTACTCTTACGTGAGACTGGTTCCACCGACTGACATGCACTAGTTGCATAAGGTGGCTAGCGGGTGTCTGTCTCTCCCACTTTAGTCGGATCGGATTCGATGAAAATGGTCCTTATGAAGGGTAAATAGAAATTGGCATATCACATTGTGGTTTTCGCGTAGGTAAGAAATGTTCTTGCTAGAAACCTATAGCAGCCACGTAAAAACTTACAACAACAATTAGAGGACGTCTAACTTGTTTTTGCAGCATATGCCTTGTGATGTGATATGGCCAAAAGGATGTGATGAATGATATATGTGATGTATGAGATTGATCATGTTCTTGTAATAGGAATCACGACTTGCATGTCGATGAGTATGACAACCGGCAGGAGCCATAGGAGTTGTCTTAATTTATTTATGACCTGCGTGTCAACATAAACGTCATGTAATTACTTTACTTCATTGCTAAAGCGTTAGCCATAGTAGTAGAAGTAATAGATGACGAGACAACTTCAAGAAGACACGATGATGGAGATCATGGTGTCATGCCGGTGACAACGATGATCATGGAGCCCCGAAGATGGAGATCAAAAGGAGCAAAATGATATTGGCCATATCATGTCACTATTTGATTGCATGTGATGTTTATCATGTTTTACATCTTATTTGCTTAGAACGATGGTAGCTTAAATAAGATGATCCCTCGCAATAATTTCAAGGAAAGTGTTCCCCCTAACTATGCACTGTTGCGAAGGTTTGTTGTTTCGAAGCACCACGTGATGATCGGGTGTGATAGATTCTAACGTTCGAATACAACGGGTGTAAGCCAGATTTACACACGCAATACACTTAGGTTGACTTGACGAGCCTAGCATGTACAGACATGGCCTCGGAACACGGAAGACCGAAAGGTCGAACATGAGTCGTATAGAAGATACGATCAACATGAGATGTTCACCGTTGATGACTAGTCCGTCTCACATGATGATCGGACACGGCCTAGTCGATTTGGATCATGTTTCACTTAGATGACTAGAGGGATGTCTATCTGAGTGGGAGTTCATTAAATAATTTGATTAGATGAACTCAATTATCATGAACATAGTCTAAATTGTCTTTGCAAATATGTTGTAGATAAATAGCTCACGTTGTAGCTCCCTGTTTCAATACGTTCCTAGAGAAAGATTAAGTTGAAAGATATTGTAAGAAATGATGCGGACTAGGTCCGTAGTCCGAGGAGTGTCCTCACTGCTACACAGAAGGCTTACGTCTTTGATACACCGCTCGATGTGCAAACCCCTACAACGTCGTCTGTGGATGTTGTGAACACCTGACAGACACATCCTGATGACTACTTGATAGTTTAGTGCACCATACTTTACGGCTTAGAATCGGGATTCCAATGACGTTTTGAACGCCATAGAACATATGAGATGTTCCAAGAGCTGAAATTGGGATTTCAGGCTCATGCCCGTGTTGAGAGGTATGAGACCTCTGACAAGTTCTTTTGCCAACAAGATGGAGGAGAATAGCTCAGCTAGTGAGCATGTGCTCAGAATGTCTGGGTGCTACAATCACTTAAATCAAGTGGGAGTTAAACTTCCAGATAAGATAGTGATTGATAGAGTTCTCTAGACACTATCACTAAGCTACTAGATCTTCGTGATGAACTATGACATGCAAGGGATGGAGTTGATCCCAGAGCTGTTCGCGGTGCTTAAGACCGCAAAAGGTAGAAATCAAGAAGGAGCATCAAATGTTGATGGTTAACAAGACCACTGGTTTCAAGAAGGGCAAGGGCTAGAAGGGAAACTTCATGGATGGCAAACCAGTTGCCGCTCTAGTGAAGGAACCCAAGGTTGAACCCAAACCCGAGACTTAGTGCTTCTATTGTAAGGGGAACGGTCACTGGTAGCGGAATTACCCCAAATGCATGGTAGATAAGAAGGCTGGCAACTTCAACAAAGTATATACGTGTCATTAATGTCTACCTCACTAGTACTCCTGGTAGCACCTGGGTATTGGATACCGGTTCAGTTGCTATTAATGGTGACTTGAAGCAAAAGCTACGGACTAAACGGAGACTGGCTAAGGGCGAGGTGACGATGTGTGTTGGAAGTGTTTCCAAAGTTGATGAGATCACCATCTCACACTCCATCTGCCTTCGGGATTAGTATTGAACCTAGATAAATGTTATCAGGTGTCTACATTGAGCATGAATATGATTAGATCATGTTCATTGCAATACGGTTATTCATTTAAGTTAGGGAATAATGGTTATTCTGATTACATGAATAATACCTTTCATGGTCATGCACCCTATGTGAATGGTTCATTGAATCTCGGTCGTGGTAATACACATGTTCATGCCAAAAGATGTAGAGTTAATAATGATAGTACCACTTTCTTGTGGCACTGCCGCTTAGGTCATATTGGCGTAAGATGCATGAAGAAACTCCATGTCGATGGATGTTTGGAGTCACTTGATTTTGAATCGCTTGACACATGCGAGCCATGCCTCTTGGGCAGGATGACTAAGACCCTGTTATCAGGTACAATGAAACGGTCAAGTGACTTGTTGGAAATCATACATGCTGATGCGTGTGATCCAATGAGAATTGAAGCGTGCGGTGGATAACGCTATTTTCTCATCTTCACTGACGATTTGAGTAGATATAGGTATATTTACTTAATGAAGCACAAGTCTGAAACGTTTGAAAAGTTCAAGTGATTACAGAGTGAAGTTAAGAATCATCATAACAAGAAGATCAAATTCTTGTGATCTGATCAATGAGAATTTCTGAGTTATGAGTTTGGCAAACACTTAAGACATTGTGGAATTGTTTCATAGTTGAAGCCACCTAGAACACCACAGGGTAATGGTGTGTCCGGACGTCGTAATCGAACCTTATGAGATATGGTGCGATCTATGATGTCTCTTACCGATCTACCGTTTTCATTTTGAGGTTACACGTTAAAGACAGTTGCATTCACTTTAGATAGGACACCATCTAAGTCCGTTGAGACGACATCGTGTGAACATTGGTTTGGCAAGAAACCAAAGTTGTCGTTTCGTAATGTTTGGGGCTGCGATGCTTAAGGATTCAGCCGGAGAAGCTCGAACCCAAAGCGGACAAACACATCTTCATAGGATACCCAAAGGTGACAGTTGGGTATACCTTCTATCTCAGATCCGAGGGCAAATTGTTTGTCGCTAATAACGGGTCCTTTCTCGAGAAGGAGTTTCTCTCCGAAGAATTGAGTGGGAGGAAGATAGAACTTGATGAGGTTGTCGAACCTTTATTTCAACCAGAGAGTGATGCAACACAGAAAGATGTTTTCTGTGGAGCCTACATCTGTTGAATAGGAAGTTAATGATAGTGATCATGAAGCTTCGGATCAAGTTTCTATCGAACCCCGTAGGTCGACAAGGATATGTACTACTCCTGAGTGGTACGGTAATCCTGTCTTGGATATCATGTTGTTAGACAACAATGAACCTACGAGCTATGGAGAAGCGATGGTGGGCCCGTATTCCAACAAATGGTTAGAAGCCATGAAATCCGAGATAGGATCCATATATCAGAACAAAGTATGGACTTTGGTGGACTTGCCCGATGATCGGCAAGCCATTGAGATAAATGGGTCTTTAAGAAGAAGACTGACGTGGGCAGTAATGTTACCGTCTATGAAGCTCGACTTGTGGGAAAGAGTCTTTTCACAAGTTCAAGGAGTTGACTACGATGAGAATTTCTCACCCGTAGCGATGCTTAAGTCCGTCGGAATCATGTTAGCATTAGCTGTATTTTTCGATTATGAAATCTTACAGATGGATGTCAAAACAAGTTTTCTTACCAGTTTTTGTAAGAAAAGTTGTATGTGATACAATAAAAGGTTGTGACGATCCTAAGGATGATAAAAGGTATGCTGGCTCCAGCAATCCTTCTATGGACTAGAGCAAGCATCTCGGAATCGGAATATATGTTTTGATGGAGTGATCAAAGCTTTTAGGTTTATACAATGTTTGCTAGAAACTTGTATTTACAAGAAAGTGAGTGGGAGCACTACAACATTTCTGATAAGTATATGTGGATGACATATTGCTGATTCGAAATAATGTAGAATTTCTGGAAAGCATAAACAGTTGTTTGAAGAGTGTTTTTCAAAGGAAGACCTGGATAAAGCTGCTTACAAATTGGGCATCAAGATCTATAGAGATAGATCAAGACGCCTGATGATACTTTCAAAGAACGCACACCTTGACATGTTTTTGAAGGAGTTCAAAATAGATCAGTCAAAGAAGGGGTTCTTACCTGAGTTGTAAGGTGTGAAGTTGAGTAAGACTCAAAGCTTGACCACGGCAGAAGAAAGAGGAAGGACGAAGGTCGTCCCCTATGCTCTTGTCATAGGCTCTATACGGTATGCCATGCTGAGTAACGCACCTGATGTGTGCCTTGCCACATGTCTGGCAAGAGGGTACAAAGGTGATCTAGGACTGGATCACCAGATAGCGGTCAAAATTATCCTTAGAGGAATAAGGAAATGTTTCTCGGTTGTGGAGGTGATAAAGAGTTCGACGTAAAGAGTTATGTCGATGCAAGCTTAACACCTATACGGATAGCTCTGAGTAGAGATACCGGATACGTATAATGGAGCAACAATTTGGAATAGCTCCAAGTGGAACGTGGTAGCAGCATCTATGATATGACATAAAGTTTTGCGAAATACATAGGGATCTGAATATGGCAGGACCCGTTGACTACAACCTCTCTCACAAGCATAACATGATCAAACCCAGAACTCTTTGAGTGTTTATCACATAGTGATGTGAACTAGATCATTGAGTCTAGTAGACTCTTGGATGTTGGTCACATGGCGATGTGACCTGTGAGTGTTAATCACATGGCGATGTGAACTAGATTATTGACTCTAGTGCAAGTGGGAGACTGTTGGAAATATGCCCTAGAGGCAATAATAAATTGTTTATTATTATATTTCATTGTTCATGATAACCGTTTATTATCCATGCTAAAATTGTATTGATAGGAAACTCAGATACATGTGTGGATACATAGACAACACCATGTCCCTAGTAAGCCTCTAGTTGACTAGCTCGTTGATCAATAAGATGGTTACAGTTTCCTGACCATGGACATTGGATGTCGTTGAAACGGGATCACATCATTAGGAGAATGATGTGATGGACAAGACCGAATCCTAAGCCTAGCACAAGATCGTGTAGTTCGTTTGCTAAAGCTTTTCTAATGTCAAGTATCATTTCCTTAGACCATGAGATTGTGCAACTCCCGGATACCGTAGGAGTGCTTTGGGTGTGCCAAACGTCACAACGTAACTGGGTGGCTATAAAGGTACACTACAGGTATCTCCGAAAGTGTCTGTTGGGTTGGCACAAATCGAGACGGGGATTTGTCACTCCGTGTAAACGGAGAGGTATCTCTGGGCCCACTCGGTAGGACATCATCATAATATGCACAATGTGGCCAAGGAGTTGATCATGGGATGATGTGTTACGGAACGAGTAAAGAGACTTGCCGGTAACGAGATTGAACAAGGTATCGGGATACCGACGATCGAATCTCGGGCAAGTACAATACCGATGGACAAAGGGAATTGTATACGGGATTGATTGAATCCTTGACATCGTGGTTCATCCGATGAGATCATCGTGGAGCATGTGGGAGCCAACATGGGTATCCAGATCCCGCTATTGGTTATTGACCGGAGAGTTGTCTCGGTCATGTCCGCATGGTTCCCGAACCCGTAGGGTCTACACACTTAAGGTTCGGTGACGCTAGAGTTGTTATGGGAAATAGTATGTGGTTACCGAAGGTTGTTCGGAGTCCCGGATGAGATCCCGGACATGACGAGGAGCTCCGAAATGGTCCAGAGGTGAAGATCGGTATATTGGACGAAGGGTATTGGAGTCCGGAATTGTTCCGGGGGTACCAGGTGATGACCAGCGTGTCCGAAAGGGGTTTCGGAGGCCCCGACAAGCGTTGGGGGCCTTATGGGACAAGGGGAGAGGGCACATCAGCCCACTAAGGGGCTGAGCACCCCTCCCACCCCATCTCACGTAACCAGGAGAGGTGGGGGCGCCACCCCTAGGGCAGCCGCCCCTCCCGGCTTGGGGGGCAAGTTTCCTAGGGGGGGGGGCGCCCAAACCCATCTAGGGTTTCCCCTGTGGCCGCCGCCCCTCCCCTAGGGAACCCTAGGGCGCCTCTCCCTCCTCCCTCCCCCCTATATATAGTGAGGGAGAGAGAGGGCAGCCGCACCCTTCCCCTGGCGCAGCCCTCTTCCTCCTCCAACACCTCATCCTCATCTGTAGTGCTTGGCGAAGCCCTGCCGGAGAACCACGAGCTCCATCACCACCACGCCGTCGTGCTGTCGGAGTTTTCCCTCAACTTCTCCTCTCACCTTGCTGGATCAAGAAGGAGGAGACGTCTCCCAACCGTACGTGTGTTGAACGCGGAGGTGTCGTCCGTTCGGCGCTAGGATCATCGGTGATTTGGATCACGACGAGTATGACTCCATCAACCCCGTTCACTTGAACGCTTCCTCTTAGCGATCTACAAGGGTATGTAGATGCACTCTCCTTCCCCTCATTGCTAGATTACTCCATAGATTGATCTTGGTGATGCGTAGAAAATTTTGAATTTCTGCTGCAATCCCCAACAAATTCCTCAGAGACCAGAAGAACTTCGTCTCTGTTACTGAAGAATATGACTGGACTGTATGACATTTCCAATGGCTTCACTCGAAGGGATTGGTAGGTGTAGGATTTTGAGTTGAGCATCACATGGAAATTTTTCCTTAGTATTTCCTCGACCCCCTTTAACAGTATGGTGTTTCCTATGACTCAAGAAAGATAAAATGAAACTACGAAAACAAAAGTCTTCACGCTTCATGTTCCTCGAATGAATACCAAGTCTTCAAGGTCACACCAATTTCTTCACTTTCAAAGTCTTCAGAAATCCAAAGTCCTCAGTCGAAGAACTTCATTTTTAGGGGTCGACTTTCTCTGTAAATATCAAACTCCTCATAGACTTATAGACCTGTGTACACTCACAAACGCATTAGTCCCTTAACCTATAAGTCTTCAATACACCAAAATCACTAAGGGGCACTAGATGCACCTACAATCTCCCCCTTTTTGGTGATTGATGACAATATAGGTTAAGTTTTCAACGGGGATAAACATATGAAGTGTAAATACTGATATTGAGGAATTTGATTGCAAGATATAGAACTCCCCCTGAAGATGTGCATAGTGAGGAATTTGCTTTTGAAGCAATGCACACTTGAAGAACTGAATCATGGAGATCTCCCCCTATATCTTGTAATTCATACACGCATTTGACATATAACAGTGAAGAATTTGACATGCATGATGAAATATGGTGAGTGATGTAATTCAGCATGCGTGCATTAGCATATATGAGGAATAAGCATGCAGAAAAACATATCAAAAGTATCAGAGCACCATCGGGTTTAAGTTTACAACTCGATCCAATAAAGTCTCAGAAGAACGAGAGTTGTAACTTAAAAAAAATGCCCATATAGAAAGACCTGCTTGAAGACTAACTCAAAATTCTCCCCCTTTGTCATCAAATGACCAAAAGGATCGAATATGAGGACTAATGCCCCTGAAGAATATCAAGTTGATGAAGGAGCGCCAGCGTTGTTGGGGTCATTTGTCGTAGTAGGGCCTGCCGCAGTGTCGTCCAAGTCTTCATTCTCATCAGTGTCGCGCAATGAAGAATATGAGTTGGCCACCAAGGAAGGAACCCTTGACCTTCTTGAATTTCTTCGGTGGAGGTGCAGACCAGTCAAAATCTTCCTTGAGACCCATTTTCTTCAGATCTTCTTCACCATACAGATGTGACTGCCCAGGTGCGACCGAAGACTTCATGGAGGTAGTAATGGTTTTTCTTCACTGCATTGTGTGTAGCAGTCATGTTGTGAAGAAATGAACCAAACTGACACTTAACCCATTTATGATTTCGATCCACCTTCTGGTGAAGACTAAGCAGAAGCTCACGATCAGTCATCACACGAGGAGCAGTGGCTTGAGGAATAGACTTGGGTGCATTGGCAGAGTCATGTGTGGCAGAGTCATCATTGGTGGAATAAGAGGCAGCTTTGCGAAACTGTCCATCCAATGGACAAATGCCTTCATCTATAACAGCTGGTGCCTTGCCGTTTTCATCAACTGAGGAATAGGTCCGCTTGAGGAATTCAATTAGGGGCAAGTAGCCGAGGTGATTCTGAAAATCAGCTTTGTAGTTGAGTGAAGACCTTGTCCTGAGGAATCTCATAATCCAAGGTGCATAAGGCTTCAGCTCAAACGGAGACAGTGCAACATTTTCCAGAGTCCTCATGAAGAAATCGTGATAATTGACAGGAATGCCATGAACGATATTGAATACTAGATTCTTCATGATGCCAACAATTTCCTCATCAGATGAGTCGTGGTCTTTGATAGGACTCATTGTCCTCGTAAGAATACGATAGACAGTTCCGGGCACATAAAGTAATTCCTTCATGAGGAATTTGGTTCGTGGGGCCAGACCTGGCTTCAAAGGTTTCATCAGAACCTGCATGTAGTGATTTGTAAGCTCAGGTTCACTGTAGATGCAACGACCTTCTTCAAGGGGAGGACTGAGTGGTAAGGCACGAAGCAATTCAGTAGCTGGTGCTGTGTAGTGAGTGTTCTCAGACATCCAGTCCAGCACCCATGAATTCACATCTTCAGAATCTCCTGTGATGTGCAGCGTCGCATAAAATTGAAGAATCAGTTCTTCATTCCAATCACAGATGTCAGAGCAAAAGTTTAACAGTCCAGCGTCGTGAAGAACACTGAGGACTGGCACGAAGCACGGCAGAGATTCCATATCCACGTGAGGAATGTGCTCATGGTAGAAGATTTTCTCTTTGTTGAATAGCACTGAGGAATAGAAATTTTCTTGACTACCAGTCCAGAAACGCCTCTTCCTTATGCGAGCAGAATCATATGGGTTGTAGTCTTTGAAGAATATGTGCTCGCCAAAGAAATCATCAGCCTTGAACTTTTGCTTGCGTAAGAATGGATCCTTTGGCTTGGGTAGAGGAGTGTCAGTGAGTTGCATCACGACCTCAGGAATCGAAATCTCAGGTTCTTCAGGCTGAGGAATTTCTGGTTTCTCTTTAGTGGCAGTCTGTGTCTTCAGATGTTCAGCAGCAGCAGTTTCTTCAGCACTAGTGGCTGGAATTTCCTCACGTACAGATGAAGTGGGGTGAGTTTCTTCAGAGCCCATTTGAACAGTTTGTGCGGGGGACTGAGGTATTTGCTGGAACGGTGTGAACATTGGAGAGTTGATGCTGACTTTCCCAGAATTCATCACTCATCACTGGTGTGGAGCAGCCAACGTCCACATCTTCATCTTCCATTTCTTCAACGCCAGCCTCTTCAGTTGTGAACTGAGGCATAGGCGAGGAGATAACAGGTGTTGAAGGGATTGTATCCACTTCAATTTCTTCATCAATCTGCTCTGACGAAGCAGCAGAATGATTTTCTTCATCAGATCCGCTAGGGATCTCATATTCTTCACCAAAAGAAATAAGGTCCTTTGATGGCATGGTTGAGATCGGAACAGCATCAATGGGATTAGCAAATGAACTAGTCAAAGGCTTCATCTTCTTCGGAGCTGAAGAATCTAAAGTAGCTGATGCTTTCCTTTTCTTCACTGTTGCACGCTCTGCAGCCTTGGTCTTCTTCACATCTGATGCAGATGGAAGGATCGGAGTTGGTGTTGGCGCGGGAGGAGCAGAGGAATTTGGTTGATTTTCTTCAGGCACAACTGATGCAGTTGCCCTGATTTCTTCAGTTTCTTCAGGCGCACCTCTAGTGGATGCCCTGGCAATTTCTCCAGCGGCTGGAATGCAGTCATCAGCCCTGGAACTCACATTTTCTTCAGCAGCCTGATTTTCATCAGCAGTGCTGGCATGTTCTTCAGTCGGCTGAGCAGATGCTTCAGCCTGAGGAATTTCCTGTTGCATTGGGGCAGCAACATTGGAAGTGAAGTTATCAGCAAGTCTCACAAAACGAACCTTGACTCCAAGCCAATCAGCGCGGTATGCGTCAAATTCATCACTGAGTTTATTGATATCAGTTTGAATAGCGACAAGTTCTTCAGTTGTCATAGAGACAACGTTTTTCTTCAGGTAGCGCTCCTTCTTGTACTGTGCTTTGTTGATCTGCCTGGCCTTCTCAAATTTCCATTTTTCTTCTTGAATGAAGTGGGTCAGCATGTGACTTTGGCCAGGAGTCAGCTTGAAATCAGGCATGAGAGTGTTGGGGTCCTTGTGCCAAACATCAATGTATTCGAGGATCAACTTGGGATCCAAAAGCAGTGGCACATCTGTTCCCTTGGCTCTAGTGGCCCTGACTTGCCTATCTCTGATGATTTCAGCAAGTTCATCATCATCAGCTTCGTCTTCTTCAGACGACACTTGGAAGGCGACCTGCTTCTTCTGAGGACTAGGGCGAGGACCTCGTCCAGCAGTGGCCTTTATCTTCAGTAGAGAAGGTCCCATTCAGGAATTTGGTGCAGATGAGGAACTAGCTGAAGCTCCTGAGGCAATTAAGATGCATGTGGTCCTTTGACACGTGGTGAGATGCACATGTGCAGAGGACTTTGTCGGAGCGGCCGAAGACTTTGGCGGAGGAGCTGAGGACTTTTGAGGAGCAGGATCAGCATGAGGAATTGGCCGTGAAGGCTTTGAGGATTCTGGCCGTGAGGGCATTGCTGAGGAACTTGGCCTTGAGGGCACTATTGGTGAAGCACTTGGCTTGCGCGCAGACTTCTTTGACATAGCCTTCTTCGGCTTGATTGCAGAGGCCTCAGCAGAGGCAGCAGCAGCAGCAGAGTCTTCATTGAATTTCCTCACTACTTCTCTGGTTTGCTTAGCCAACTTGGCTTGGCGCTTGGCCCATTCATCAGGATAGTCCTCACCGCGCTTGAGGCTGGTGGGATCAGCTATTTGGCCAGGTGCCAATGGGGGTCTTGGGCATGGAGGATTCAGTGCGAATTTCTTCATGTATTTTGGAGTTACATACCTGTACTCCCTCCATTCTCTTGCCCATCTCCTTTATATCCTCTGTATGCGCACCTTGCGCTGATTTTTGTCCTCTTTTCCAAACTTGGCCTCATCATGAGTGCAGTAATCCTTGTATATGTCATCAGGGATTTCAAACGCTGTGTTGACCTCAGCCCTCTTTCCTCCTTTCTGTGGCTTCTTACTGTCAGCCATTTTCTTTAGTTGAGGAATTTAAACAATTGAATTCTCTGAAGAAGTATGCAACTTTTCTTCGAGGAACGCAGCAAATGAGTTAAGTTGATGAGAACCTAGTGATTCAACAGCTGACATGAGTACCTGTGAACAGAGTATAGTTGCGAGGAATTTGGAGAGGTCATATGCGTTATCAGAAGGTCTTATGAAGAACAAGTTTGAGGAATTTGACCAGATGAGTCTTGAAGAATTTCACTAAGCGTTCTTTGTCTTAGGTTCCAGAGATGTGTAGATCAAAAATCCACACATTTGAGGAATCTTGAAGAAAAACATAGCTTAGAGAAACGAATCAAGAACAGATGATATGAGAGGTGTTTTAGTGTGTGAAGATATGAAGAAAAACACCTTTGAAGATTTTGTAGATAATCATTCGAATCAACGAGGGCGGTAAAAGTAACTTCTAATTACCCTGAATGAAGAACACGACAAACAGTGAGGTGGAGAAGTGATGTTCGTCTGTGTAGATCTTCCACGCCCTAACTCGGCGGAGGAAGACGGCTACGGCGGCGACGGAGTGAAGATTTCCGCGGCCGGCGCGAGTACGGCGGCGACGAGGTCGAGGTAGTGAAGCTCTTCCTTGCCGGCGACGATGAAGTAGCGGTGGCGCTAGGGTTTGAGAAGATCGAGCTGGAGAGAGGTCGAGCGGAGTAAAAGAAGTGAGGAAGGGGAAGGGGGGTATTTATAGCCATGATGAAAACCTGTTCGCCCGAAGAAATTGGACGAACGTGCCCCTGACCCTTCTCATTTGCTTGACATGTGTCACCCACGTACTGAGAGGTGGAGATCGTGTGCGATCATGGGTGAAAGGATAAGTGTATCATGGGATGCGGAACGGTTTGAGTGGCAAAGCCGAAAATTTAGATAAGATAGGTTTCATTCGCAATTTCTTTAGCTGACAAGGACGCAATGAAGATTTTTAACGAGTTTCAAATAGAACGCACATGAAGAATTTGTGAACAGATTGGGTTGAGTATAGCATAGAGGGGGAAGGGTCCGATCACATTCACTTAGCAGAAAAACCAACTTGAAGAATTAGCAATAAGTGAATGTTGTAGAGGACATAGACTCATATATATATAGCCAATGAAGAAAAACGACGGAAACAGTGAAGACAATGCAAAGTTGAAGAATATGAACAACTGAGGAAATTCAACTTTGGGTGGTGGCGTGACCCACCGTATAAGAATGATGATTTCAGACACCGCATACAATTATCGTAGGGTTTTGAGAATCAATTCTTCGTTAATTTCTTCACACTTAGAGTGTTATTCTTCATTGATTGAAGAAAAACGTTTCTTCATGTGTTGCACATCTAAGTCATCAATTTTGCATAAGTGTTAGGATGAGTGTCCTTTTCAAAGAACATTCGAAGATTCTAGGATATTTAGCTCACACCGCAACTTGCTAAATCTCTTCTCATCCAAGGGCTTTGTGAAGATATCGGCTAGCTATTCTTCAGTCTTCACATGCTCAATAGAAATGTCGCCCTTCAACACATGATCACGAAGAAAATGATGACGAATCTGAATGTGCTTAGTCTTCGAGTGCTGAACTGGGTTGTGAGCAATCTTGATGGCACTCTCATTGTCACAAAAGAGAGGCACATTCTTCATGTTGACGCCGTAGTCCTTGAGAGTTTGCTTCATCCATAGCAATTGAGCACAGCAAGAACCAGCGGCAATGTACTCAGCTTCAGCAGTAGATAGTGATACGCAGTTCTGTTTCTTCGAGGACCAACATACCAAAGATCGTCCGAGGAAATGACATGTACCAGATGTTGACTTGCGGTCCACACGATCACCAGCATAGTCAGAGTCAGAATATCCAATGAGATCAAAAGCCGAGCCCTTGGGGTACCATAATCCAAGTGTTGGTGTGTGAGCTAGATATCGAAGAATATGCTTCACAGCCTTATGGTGTGATTCCTTCGGTGTAGCTTGAAATCAGGCACACATGCAAACACTAAGCATTATGTCTGGCCTAGATGCACATAAGTACAATAAAGAGCCAATCATGGAGCGGTATACCTTATGATCGAAGTCGATACCATTTTCATCAGTGCACAGATGGCCATTTGTGGGCATAGGAATTTTGACGCCTTTGCAATCTTGCATGCCGAATTTCCTCAGTACATCCTTGAGGTATTTCTCCTGAGATATGAATATGCCATTGCGTTGTTGACGAATTTGAAGACCTAAGAAGAATTTCAACTCTCTCATCATAGACATTTGATATTCTTCACTCATCATATAGGCAAATTCATCACTATAACATTGGTCAGTACAACCAAAGATAATGTCATCAACATATATTTGGCACACAAACAATTCACCATCATAAGATTTAGTGAAAAGAGTAGGGTCGAGTGAACCGGGTTTGAAGCCTTTCTTCATGAAGAATTCCTTCAAGGTATCATACCACGCTCGTGGGGCCTGCTTGAGGCCATAGAGGGCCTTCTTGAGTCTGAAAACTTTGTCAGGATTCTTTGGATCTTCAAAACCTAGGGGTTGAGCAACATATACTTCTTCCTCAAGCTTACCATTGAGGAATGCACTTTTCACATCCATTTGATATAAAGTGATATCATGATGGTTAGCATAAGCAAGTAATATGCGAATAGCCTCAAGTCTAGCAACAAGTGCAAAAGTTTCATCAAAATCAATTCCTTCAACCTGTGTGTAGCCTTGAGCTACGAGTCGTGCCTTATTCCTCACCAAAAGGTCATTTTCATCTTGCTTGTTGCGATAGATCCACTTTGTGCCAATGATATTGTGCTTGCGAGGATCTGGACATTTGACCAGTTCCCAGATATTGTTGAGCTCGAACTGATGTAATTCTTCGTGCATGGCCTGAATCCACTCAGGCTCCAGAAATGCTTCATCTACCTTAGTGGGCTCTGTGATAGAGACAAAAGCATAGTGCCCACAAAAGTTAGATAAATGTGAAGCTTTTGAGCGTGTGAGAGGACCTGGTGCTTTGATGTCATTAATGATCTTTTCAACTTGCACTTCTTTTGCAATGCGAGGATGTGCTGGTTGTCGTTGAGGAATTTGATCAGCATTCTCCTTAGCACCATTTTCTTCAATATTTTCTTCAGGTGCATTAGCTCGACGTTCTTCATGTTCTGGAATGAATTCTTCAGCTGATTTTTCAGTAGGAATGACATCCTCAGTAGTCTTGAACTTGATAGTTTTCTCAGGTGCTGGTTCATCTATCACAGTAGGTAGGTGCTCTCTTTGTGAGCCATTAGTTTCATCGAACCGCATATCTACAGTTTCAACAACCTTGTGAAGAACGTTGTTGAAGACTCTGTAGGTGTGCGAGTCCTTTCCGTAACCAAGCATAAAACCTTCATGTGCTTTTGGTGCAAATTTTGAGTTGTGATGAGGATCTCTAATCCAACATTTATCACCGAAGACTTTGAAATAACTTACATTGGGTTTCTTATCAATGAGGAGTTCATAGGCAGTCTTCTTGAAGAATTTGTGAAGATATACTCTGTTGATGATGTGGAATGCAGTATCAATTGCCTCAATCCAGAACCGACGAGGCGTTTTGTATTCATCAAGCATAGTGCGAGCCATCTCAGCAAGAGTCCTGTTCTTGCGCTCCACGATGCCGTTCTGCTGAGGAGTATAAGGAGCAGATAACTCATGAGTAATACCAAGTTCATCAAGATAGTCATATAGACCAGAATTCTTGAACTCAGTTTCATTTTCACTTCTGATGTGCTTGATCTTCACACCAAAGTTGGTTGAAGCCCTTGAGGAAAATCATTTGAAGACTTCCTCCACTTCATGTTTGTAAGTAACAATGTGTACCCATGTGTATCGAGAGTAATCATCAACAATAACAAAGCCATATTGAGATGCATCATTTGAAACAGCAGAATAATGGTTAGGACCGAAGAGATCCATGTGAAGCAGTTCAAATGGTCGAGTAGTGGTCATGATAGTCTTCGCTGGATGCTTAGCCTTTGTCATTTTCCCAGCTTCACAGGCTCCGCATATGTGATCCTTGAGGAATTTGACATTCTCGATGCCGATGACATGCTTCTTATTCGCAAGTGTGTGCAAATTCCTCATGCCTGCATGACCAAGTCGTCGATGCCAGAGCCAGCCTTCTGAAGCTTTTGCAAGTAGGCACACGGCTGGTTGTGGTCCTGCAGAGAATCAACAATATATAAGTCTCCTCTCCTAAAGCCTTCGAAGACTTTGGAATTGTCAGCTACCATAACCACAACACAACGGTACTTGCCAAAGACAACAACCATATCAAGATCACAAAGCATTGAGACAGACATAAGGTTGTATCCTAAGGACTCAACAAGCATGACTTTGTCCATGTGTCGATCCTTTGTGATCGCAACCTTACCTAGACCCAATACCTGACTTTTGCCTTTGTCGGCAAAGATGATATGCTTCAGATGCGACAGAGATAATGGAGCATCCATCAATAGATTCTTGTCACCAGTCATGTGATTTTTACATCCGCTATCGAGGACCCACTCAGTGGCTTTGGGTTGATCATCCTGCAGATGAATTAGTGCAGCTTACAAACTCATATACTTCATCAGTGAAGAATATGACATCAAAGCATCAGATCAATTTCATCGAGCAAAAAAACAGATAAAGCAGTATGAGGACCTGAGAAATGAAAGTTCATTTCTTCATGATTAGCCTGCATCCTTTCAGGCATACTCAGGTCTCCAGCAAATTCTTCAGACGATTACGTATGTCTGGAGACCTGACCCTATAGAAGAGATTAGTTCTTTTTCTTCACCACCCACATTTGAAGGGGTGGCAAAGAGTTCATCATTCTGCGAGCTCCATAAGAGAAAGGTGGCATAGATGCCAGTCCATTTCATTTCACATAAGAGGGGTTAGAGTAAGCATAAGAGTAAGCAGAGAAATTCTTCAAGGACTTATGGACATAATGATTTGAAGAATAATGCACATATCCATAATCCTTAGATCTTCCCTATGAAACAGACGGGTTAGCACGATGATGTTCATATGAGGACTTTGATCCTTTTGAGGAATATGATCCATGTGAGGAGTTTGGTCCGTATGAGGACTTGGATCCATATGAAGAAGTTGGTCCATATGAAGAATTTGATCTGGGGTTCCTATTCTTCACAGGTGGCGTCATGATGACATTCACCTGAAGATTTTCAAGGCATCTTTTGGGAACCCAGATTTTCTTCATAGGGGGACCGTTCCTGCAGTTAGTGCCAACATATCTAGCAAATACTTTACCATTCTGATTTTTGAACAGTTTATAGTTGGAGGCAAATGACTCATCATCAGAACAAGGAGATTCACATGCAAATCCAGATAAATTAGATGGATCAACTGGAGGTCCCTTTGTAGCAACCCATGTTGTTTTGGGGTACTGCTCAGGCTTCCAATATGTACCATCAGCATTGAGTTTCCTCTCAAAGGCAATACCCTCTTTCCTAGGGTTCATGTTGAGGATCTGTTTTTTAAGCACATCACAAAGAGTCTGATGCCCTTTGAGGCTTTTGTACATGCCTGTCATGTACAATTTCTTCAGCCCAGCATCGTCAGTGATACTAGCAATGTCCTCAGATGAGGAATTAGTGATAGCAGAGGCATGTGAAGAATTTGAAACATTAGCAGCATTTGAACATTCAGGTGAAGAATTAGCAGATTCACGTTCAATGCATTTCAAACATGGAGGAACAAATTCTTCCTGAGAAGCGCTGATTTGTTGAGCAAGTAATGAATCGCGCTCCTTCTGAAGATCTTCATAACTCACTCTTAGCTTCTCAAGGTCTTGCTTTCTTTGAAGAAATTCATAAGAAAGCTTCTCATGATCAGATAAGAGAGTGTTATGATGACCTTGAAGTTGTCAAACCTAGTCTGAAGTCTCTGAAGATTTTCAGTCAAGGCTTTAGTGCGATCCATTTCTTCACCCAACATATCATCACTTTTGTCTAGCATGTTTTGAACCTTTTCAAAAGCCCTTTGTTGTTTTACAGCAATCTTAGCAAGTTTAGAATAGCTGGGCTTAAGGTTTTCATCAGATTCATTCTCCACTTGATTCAGAGGAGGTATATTTGAGTACCTTGGCACCCTTTGCCATGAAGCAATAGGTGGGAGCATAGTCATCATCGCCTTCATCAGCCTTGTTGGTGAGGTCATTTTCTTCAGTGTTGAAGATAGACTTGCTAACGAATGCAGTAGTGAGAGCTAGGCTCGCCACTCTAGATTCAGACTCCTTAGATGTCTCCTCTTCCTCATTTTCTTCAGATTCAGCCTCAGAGTCCATTTCCTTGCCAATGAATGCCCTAGCCTTCTTGGAGCTGTTCTTCTTATGATATGAAGACTTTGAGGATTTTGATGATGAAGATTTTATGGATTTCTTCTTTTTCTTCGCATCATCAGAACTGTAATCCTTGTATTTCTTCTTCTTTGATTCCTTTTCCCACTAAGGACAATCTTGAATGTAATGTCCAGGTTTTTGCATTTGTCACAGAGCCTCCTCTTGTAGTCACTGTACGAGGAATCATTGCTCCTTGAGGGTCTTCTAAGGCGACCACGTCTTGAGAACTTTTGGAACTTCTTCACGAGCAGAGCTAGATTATGGCTTAGTTCTTCAGGATCACCAAGGCTACTACTAGAGTCTTCATCTTCGGACTCAAATACTGCCTTGGCCTTCAGTGCACGTGATCTGCCATAGCTCGAACCATAGAGATCTCTTTTTCAGCAAGTTGGAACTCATGAGTATTTAGCCTCTCGAGAATATCAGCGGGATCAAGTGACTTGTAATCAGCACGTTCTTGTATCATCAATGCCAGAGTGTCAAATGAGGAATCAAGCGATCTCAGCAATTTCTTCACCACCTCATGGTTGGTGATGTCAGTGGCACCAAGTGCTTGAAGCTCATTTGAGATGTCGGTGAGGCGATCAAAGGTTTGTTGAACATTTTCATTGTCGAGTCTTTTGAAGCGGTTGAAGAGATTGCGAAGAACATTAACTCGAGAGTCACGCTGTGTTGAGACTCCTTCATTCACTTTGGACACTCTATCCCAGATAAGCTTAGCAGTTTCCAAAGCACTCACTCTTTCATATTGTCCTTTGCTCAGATGGCCACATATGATATTCTTCGCTTGAGAATCGAGTTGCTTGAATCTCTTCACATCAGCAACATTCAGAGAAGGTGTGACTGAGGGAACACCATTTTCCACAACATACCAGAGATCGTTATCAATTGCCTCAAGATGCATTCGCATCTTATTCTTACAGTAGGGGTAGTCCATCCCATCGAAGGTAGGACACCCAGTAGAGACCTTGATCATACCTGCAGTCGACATAACTAAAACTCCAGGCGGTTAAACCAAAATCACACAGAACAAGGGAGTACCTTGCTCTGATACCAATTGAAAGTGCGTTATATCGACTAGAGGGGGGTGAATAGGCGATTTTTATGAAATTCTTCACTGAGGAATTTGCCGGTGAGGAAATTTCTTGATGAAGAACTACTAGCTGCGGAATAAGTACCCAAAAGTAAACATAACAGAACACAAGCATAGTCATCATGATGAAATGAAGACAGGCACAGAGTACAGGAAGCGTAAGCACAGGATAACACAGGATGAAGAAAAACAGACTGAAGAAATTGAACTGAGGAAATTGAGGAAGTCTTCAGTCAAAGTCTTCAAACACAGATATGAACAAACACACAACACAGTTATGAGGAAATGAAAGAGTTGAGGAAATAGAACCAGTAAGCTTGGTGAAGGCAATGATTTGGTAGACCAGTTCCAACTGTTGCCTCAGTTGTATGTCTGGTTGGAGCGACTGAGTATTTAAACTCGAGGACACACAGTCCCGAACACCCAGTCCTAAACACGCAGCTCAGGACACCAAGTCCTCACTGTATTCTCCTTGAACTAAGGTCACACAGACCTCGTCCAATCACTCGTGGTAAGTCTTCAGGTGACTTCCGAACCTTCACAAACTTGGTCACTCGGCGATCCACAATTCCTCTTGGATGCTCTAGACCATGACGCCTAACCGTCTGGAAGAAGCACAGTCTTCAAAGGTAACAAGCGTCGGATCCACGCAGGATCAATCTCTTTAGTGATGCTGAATCACTTGGGGTTTGTAGGTGTTTGGGTTTGGGTTTTTCCTCACTTGATGATTTTCGCTCAAAGTCCTCGGAGCATGGGTTGCTCTCAAATGACAAGTGTCAGTTTCTCTCGGAGCAGCCAACCAGCTAGTGGTTGTAGGGGGCGGCTATTTATAGCCTAGGGAGCAGCCCGACATGATAAGACATAAATGCCCTTCAATGATATGACCGTTAGGTGGATATATATTTTGGGACAGCTGGCGCATAGCACAGCAACGGTCGGAATTTTGAGTAGCAAAATCCTCAGGGCTATCATGTTCCTCACTGTGTAGGCAATCCGCACTGACGAATTCCTAACTCCTCAGTCAGAACAAATTCCTCAGAGACCAGAAGAACTTCGTCTCTGTTACTGAAGAATATGACTGGACTGTATGAGATTTCCAATGGCTTCACTCGAAGGGATTGGTAGGTGTAGGATTTTGAGTTGAGCATCACATGGAAATTTTTCCTTAGTATTTCCTCGACCCCCTTTAACAGTATGGTGTTTCCTATGACTCAAGAAAGAGAAAATGAAACTACGAAAACAAAAGTCTTCACGCTTCATGTTCCTCGAATGAATACCAAGTCTTCAAGGTCACACCAATTTCTTCACTTTCAAAGTCTTCAGAAAGTCTTCAGAAATCCAAAGTCTTCAGTCGAAGAACTTTATTTTTAGGGGTCGACTTTCTCTGTAAATATCAAACTCCGCATAGACTTATAGACCTGTGTACACTCACAAACGCATTAGTCCCTTAACCTATAAGTCTTCAATACACCAAAATCACTAAGGGGTACTAGATGCACTTACACTCCCGGACGAAAGTCCAAAATTCAGTCTGGATTGGGCGACGGCGGCGCCCAGCGGGTCGTAACCTCCATGGAGGCGCCATCTTGGGAGGCTCGGATGGTTGGGAAAGAGATGTTATGGGTGGTTGGCGCCGCGTAGCTCCAGCAGCGACGATGTTGTGAGCTCCGGGGGAAACCCTAGATCTGGGTCTACCGGATCGGACGATGATGGCACCTTCGATGTCATTGTCCCTCCCGGGGGCATCGTTTTGGAGCACGCACTGGCTGGAGAGGACAAGAGGAGGAGTGGTGTTACATCTCTACGGCGAGGCCGGCGGCGGATCCTGGCAGCATGGCGCCGCGAAGGTTCAGTGATGGGCACGTTTGGAGATGGACCCGCACAGGAGGAGGAAAAAAATGATTCGGCAGTACATGATTTGAAAGGAAAAGATGATGGGCCAACTCAAACCTTGTGGGACAAATCGTGCTGGTAGTGTTGTGTGAAGATGGCCAAGGTTCTATTTTGGAGCTATATGTATCCCAAGATTGTCGATGATTTGAGCCAAGATGTGCAGGCTGATCACCGCTCACCGTACTAGGTCGATGTTATCAAAGATTAATATGTTTGTGTCTCTCAAAATACCTAGCCTATTGTAGCGCATGGGTCAATGCCTTCATTCACCAGCATAGTTTCCTATGTTGCCTCGGCTTCATCCTATCACCGTGTTTCTCCTGTTGAACTCATCATGCAACTTGCTATTGAATCAGACTTCCTCCCGATGAACTCACCATGCAACTCGCTATTGAATCACACAAGGCCATTGTGGTATTAGACTAGGTTGTTGCCACCATCCTATCGTGTTCCTCCCGATGGACTCATCATGCAACTCGCTCTTGAATCACACGAGGCCATTGTGGTATCGGACTAGGTTGTTTTCACCTTACGTATTTTACTATTATTCCATAGCAACGCATGGGCATTTAGCTAGTGTAATATAAATGTCGGATTTCCGGCTACTTTGTGTCTATTGTGGTGCGCGAGCCTCATTATTAAGGCAATTTACTAATTTTTGTTTTTGTACTCTCTTCGTTCCAAATTACTCGTCGCAAAAATGAATGTATCTAGAACTAAAATACATGTAGATACATCCATACCCATGACAAGTAATTCGGAACGCAGGGAGTACACCTATATAAAATTTGCTCTCAACTAACAGCAATCGTCCGGTAGTATAAACAAATAGTTATGAGTCCGAAAAGCCGCCACGATACCAAAGTCAGACAAAGTCATATGTTAAGGCTAGGTCTTTCCTTTCAGTTACGGAATATAACAGTGATTCGTGTTTCTCAAAAACAAATACTGGTCTGGTTTTGTTTCTAGCAAAATACTAGGGTGGTTACTTGCTGCACATATAGGTTGCGTTTCACAATTTGGTGGGTTATGATAATTCCATTTCCCCCACCCACTTTTACCAGTTTTGGTGTTTGTCTGTTTCATTTTTATCTGTTTTTATGACTAATTTTTAACAGCAGATTATAAATTAATTGCATTGTACCATAGTTCAGCAAACTGAGCCATATATAGTATAACTAGTTCCATAGCTGTTGTTTATGTTATTTTTTTTTCAATCAAAGTACCGACAAAGCCCCTCTCCACCATACGGGCAGGTGGATTTGGCACTACAAAACTGCACACGACTTACTTGTATACACTATAGAATACCCCACACACTGCTGCGGAAATTTATAGCAATGAAATTATCGAAGGGAAAATTAGAGTATGTGAAAATAATGCCCCAACACATTCTCGCCATATGAACAGTAAAAAACATATATAGGGGTAAATGTAAGGTGAATGCATGTTATATTGCCTTTTGACATTCAAGTTTAATTATTTGTTGGTGAAAAAAAAATGATGTGGAGGAATTGCATGTGCTTGATGATGTGAATGACGTGCACGTAGTGGAAAGTAGAAAGTGGAAGGTTTGTATATGCTTAATGATGTGGATGACTTACATGTGCATTTAAATGAAATCATTTGCATAGATCTGGAAGCAATCCCACCTGTGATCTGTCACCGTACGTTGCCGATCTCATGCCCAAGAACAATAGTTTCCAGATTTTTACTGAATGTGTGTTTTCACCTGATACATCGCCATTCAACTTTACAAGTCAAAAGGAAAAACATGAGAGGTGGGGTGGGTGGGGCATGCACTCTCTGCAAAAAGTTATACCAAAGCTGCATGCATGAAGTAATTATGCTCTAATCACAAAATCACTTTCCAAATCTTGGTGCAATCATACGGTTGCATGCATGTGTGCCCCCGCCTTGCTTACCACATATCTTGTCTTCTCATATCCATGGATCAAGTGAGTTATCTTTGCCCATGCTCCCATGCTTTGCTTACTCAAATTTTGATTGATCTTCTCACGATGGTAATTTTAGGGTATGATATGGCTCATGTTTGTCTTCTTCCCTCAAACCCATGGCCTCTGCAAATTTTTGAGCCTCCATCCAACGTTGTTTTTTAGAAGGGATGTTGTTGCCCGACTTCAATAATGAAGCCCATAGGAGTTAAGAGTCGCTGGTATGGGAGAGGATCAATCTATTCCTGGGTCGCTGGCCTATCTATTCTAGAGTATTCTTTGTAGACACTAGCATGTGTGCCCCACCTGTCATAACGGTCAATATATATGTTCATTTATCGAAGTTGACTTTTGTGCCGCGAGGATTTGATGAGTGTCATAACAGTAGTCAATTTTAAGTCATTCGATCATTAGTGTTTTTTGTGGAAAAAAGTTAGACAAAATTGATAGGTATTAGGAAGAATAATTAAAGTCGTAGTTTTATAGAATCCTAACACGAATTGTGATAGTTTTTTGCTTTTTACTCCACTCCAAAAAGGTCACCTAAATGACTCCTGGCATCACACACAATCTCCTAGCTAGTTGGCTAGATCTCTGTGGTCGGAAGTCTAAAGGACTCCATCCTAGTGCACGAAGCTTGGTGATGAGATGATCAAGGTGCGATGAGTCCTTTTGCCCACTCAATGGATTTCAAAAGCTGTAGGAAAATCACCAATTTATATAGGCCATCGGTTGGGTGTCAATAACAAAAATACAATCAACGCATGCTTTATTCCTAATTATACACAACATGCAAGCTAAGGAAGCAAATCCAAGGTGAGCCGTATGTTGATACGGTCTCAAGTCTCCAAGGCTAGTCGAAGGAAGGAGCATATGTACAGAGTTGATTTTAAAAGATGATGTGTCAAATGTTAATTGGATATCAATGGGGGGGAAGGGGCCCACATCTGAAATTTAGGAGGGGGGGGGGGGGCTAGTGTTTGATTGGGAAGGTTTCGTAGGATTCCAGTAGGAAGCCCATACGTGTAGGATTTTTGCGAAGCAATAATCCTACACTTACGGGGCATATGTCACGGAAGAGAGGCTACGGACTAACATGTCGGCTCCTTACTAATCCCCTCCCCCTAGAATTTCGTCGAGGACCCCACCACTAACCAATGATGGATTTACACTTCAGTCTGTAACTCCTTCCGTGCCAAAATAGTGTGTAAGTGTAGCATTTCCCTTTGCGAAGGAAGTCAGAGAAGCCAGTATGTGCCCACCTACACCTGGTTGTCTCTCGCATGGTGCTCCACATAAACTGCATGACATAATGCACCTAGGCGTATTTGGTTGCCCATCGAGTTTTCATGTTTCCTTCCGGCCAGGCTCAGTGGAGTCTGTCTCGATTTAGCCAAAACTTGAACCATGCTCTGCAACCCGTTTGACTACAGGAACTACGGTTGCTAAATTATGTTCTGCTCAATGGTGAAACTTATGCGTCACACACAAGTTATCGATATCAATGAGCCACCAGGTTATGTTATTGTCTAGCAACTGTGGAAGCCTCGGCTAGTGTTGCAGCCGCGAATGGACACAGGGATGCAATGGAGGGAAGCAAAAAAGTTAGAGCAAGTCATTAGGAGATTTATGTCCCAACATGGATGATAGTTTAGCAATAGGCTTGTTATAATTCAGCTCTCCGTGTGTCCTAGATGTACCGCTTTTATGCTTTGATTTTTTGCGGGTATCCTTTGAGTACTTTGTAAGACTTGTCAATCCGAGACATTGTAATAATTGGCTGTCTGCATTTTCTGATGCAGTAGTTAGGAGACTTATTCTTTGCATATCCAAAAAATGTGTTTACTTACTTAAACTAATAAGACAAATAGACAATAATAATCACATAATTAGCTGGATCCGCAAGATGGCATCGTATAAGAAACTAGCATAAAACCAGTCTTTTAGTGGTCTACGATGGAAAATTGTTTTGTGTCGTTCAAGTGTCCCTATGATTGCATCGTGTACTATTGCTTCTTCCTACTTCTTCTGTATATAGCCAGATTCGGCTGGCACAACTGCCACTAAATGTTAATGACAACTGGAATTCGGTTACTAATTTGTTGACCACTCAACATCACGCTCTGGTCCAAGTCATTTTTACGGGGTTCGATGTATATGCACATATAAGAACTAATTAATTTCAGAGTGAGACACCAAGTCGTACCCAAGAGAAGAAACATGCTTGAATGCTTCGTGACCATGCATATGTCCGTATTGTTGCGCACGTCAGTCTAGCTGTTCACGAGCCGCCTCATGCTTAATTTGAAATTTCCGACCGTGTCAAGGATTTCCAGTGCTGCGTATGCATTTGGCATTGTGCGTAAATTCTTCTACATCTACTCCCTCCATTCCATTTTACTTGTCGCTGATTTAGTATAACTTTATACTAAATCAGCGACAAGTAAAATGGAACGGAGGGAGTACATGTAATATCAATCAATTATATGTTAGCACCTCAATTCCTCAAATATGCAGTCCCCGCCTTCAAGTGCCCCGTCGGCCTCGGCCCATCAAGCAACGCCGACCCGATGAACCAGGGCCTGGACTGGGTGTGAGCTGGCCCACGTCGCCACCCACTTACCCCTTGGCGCAAGAAGGTGGAGGGCATCCAGAGGATCATGGCTTGGCAATCAGCGGCGGCTATCTATTCTTCCTAGCTATCATCGTCAATTCATATATCCATTAGAAGGGTTGGGCGTGCTTTGCTATGCCGTTGGTGTTGTTGGGTTTCTTAACAAAAACCATCTTGTTTCAAAATATAAGTGTATTACTTTTTAAAAATGTCAAACATTTTCAGTTTCATCAAATTTGTAGAGAAATATATCAAAATCCATAATATCAAATCGGTATGATTAGATTTATCATCAAATGAATTTTTCATACTTTTTTTGTTTAATATCGTGGATGTCGGTATTTTTGCTCTGAACTTGGTCAAAGTTAAAGGAATTTGACTTTTCAAAAAACTTATACATCTTATATTTTGGAACTGATGGAATATTTATTTTGGTGGGTGGGGAGATTATAGAGTCTGTATTATTTTTATTTATAATGCGCTAATTTGGTGGGCCTTTCGTGGTGTGATTCTTATCTGCTAACCAACCTATAGGGAAATTTCTGCATCGGTGGCTGCATGTATTATATTGGTGCTACAATATCATATCGCGACACTTTTTTCTAGGTGGTGGGAGTGTGCGTGGGATTGATATATTTTTATAGGCAGGTTGCTACTAATTGATTTGAAAAAATTGTTGGCCGGGTCAAAATCGGAAATCAAATCCAAAATTAAATATCTCAATCGAATGAAAGAGTTTCAAAATTAGGAACACATGGTGAATTACTAGAAGGGTTGGGTGCACTTTGCTGCGCCATTGGTGTTGTTGGGTTTCTTTAAAAAAAATTACCCACTCTGTTTTAAAATATAAGGTGTATTACTTTTTGAAAAGTCAAAACTTTTAAGTTTGATCAAATTTGTAGAGAAATATATCAAATCCATAACATCGAATCGATATGATTAGATTCGGCACGAAATGAATTTCCATACTTTATTTGTTTAAATGGATGTCGATATTTTTTGCTCCGAACATGACCAAAGTTAAAGAATTTGACTTTGCAAAAAAAAACTAATGCCCCTTATATTTTGGAACTGATAGAATATTTAGTTTGCAGGGTTGGGAGATGATGGAGTGTGTTTTATTTTTATTTATAATTCGGTGATTTGATTGGCCTTTCATGGTGTGGTTCTGTGTTATCCGCTAACGAATGTATATTTATATGGGGAAATTTCTGTGTTAGTGGTTGCATGTACCTCACATGGTGATGTTTCTCTTTTCTAGGTGGTGAGAGGGTGTGCGAGATAGATATGTTTTAATAGGCCGGTTGTTGCTGATTGATTTAGAAAACTGTTGGCCTGATCAAAATGGTAAACCAAATCCAAAATACCTCAGTTGGATAAAAGAGCTTCAAAATTAAAGAACATAGACAAGTAAAAGAATTAAATAGGAGAGGTCGTTGAGAAACTGTTGACCCAGTCAAAATCGAGTGACCCAATTCTAAATTGAAAACCTCAATTAATTGTGAGGCCATAAAAATTAGGAAGTATAGTATATAGAATTGAATGAGAGAGATCTGAGAAATTGTTGACCCGATCAAAATTGGATGATCTAATTTCAATTGAAGACCTCAATTGAATGTAGGCTCTTTAAATCTAGGGAGCTTAGTGTTATGGAGGATAAGAGTTGAATGGGAGAGTTTGAGGAATCATTGACCATGTCAAAATCTGATGACCCAATTCTAAATTGAATACTTGAATTAATTTCAATTCAAACTCTTTTTCAAAATCAATGAACTTTTTTACGAAATTGCAAACTTTTTTCAAATTTGATGTTTTATTAATTCGGTGAAATTTTCTTCAATTATTATGAACTTTAAGAAAACGATGAACTTTTCTCAAATTCGCTAAACTTTTTACAAATTCAATGTACTATTTTCAATCGATGGATTTATTTCAAATCCGGCGAAACTTTTTCTAATTTAATGTTTTTTTTCAAATTTGTGAACTTTTGTAAAAACCCAATTAAAATTTTGAATTAAAGATTTTTTATTTGTTTTCTGCAAAAGTTAACGATGACCGGTCAACCATGTCCAGTCAGCCGCTAAGCGACTTTTTTTAGGGAGTCGTGCTATACACACGACATAAATAGACGATTCATGCACGATGAATGAAATCAGGCCGGACATACGTATGATGGAAAGAGCATCAGCCGCTGGATTTTGTGTCGTGCATACGTCGGGCACGAGGATCGTGCATGGAACAGTTTCGTTTTTTAGGGCAAGTAGCGAAGAGACGTGACCGAGCCATGAGGGAGCGATGAAGCGAGTAAATTGCAAAAACCTGGGGACCCTAATTTACAAAACCACCATCATTCAGATTTTATTTTCATTTTATTTTCTTTCGCGAAAGTCACGGTTTTTTTTCCGCAAGAGACACGGTTGTGCTTTAGAAAGAGTTATAGCCGTGCCTTTCGGAAACGGAAAAAAAAACATGTTTTTTGTTTTTTCACGAGTCACGGTTTTGCTTCCACGAGAGGCACGGTTGTGCTTTCGCGAGAGTCACGGCCGTGTCTCTCGGAAAGGGAAAAACGGAACGCGTTTTTTATTTTTTTTTTCTTTCGCGAGAGTCACGGTTTTGCTTTCGCTAGAGACACGGTTGTGCTTTCGCAAGAGTCATGGCCGTGCCTCTCAGAAAGGGAAAAAATACGCATTTTCTGTTTTTTTTTTCACGAGAGTCACAGTTTTGCTCCTTTAAGAGGCACGGTTGTGCTTTCGCGAGAGTCACGGCCGAGCCTCTCGGAAATGAAAAAAAACGTGTTTTCTGTTTTTTTTCCTTCTACGAGAGTCACGGTTTCGCTTCCACGAGAGGCGGGTGTGATTTCGCGAGAGGCACGGGCGTGTCTCTTTCGGAAAGGGAAAAAAACCATGCTCGGTTTTCTCGCCCGTGTCTTTTCGTCCGGTTTTTTGATGAAAAAAAGTTCGTCAAAATCTATCAACATGGAATCTAATTTTGAAGATCTCGATGTGAGAAATCCAATAATCAAAACGCTTCAAGATTTAGACACATGATTTAAAAGATAAAACGTTTTAAATAGACAGATCTATGAAAAAAGAAAAAACTTCCAGATTACGACAAATGGCACGCTACATGTATCACTTATCGCAATCTAAAAAAGTGAAGTATTCTTTGCAACGAGTACTCCTTAATTAGTGATCTTGGAGAAACCTTATTTGCCACGGGTTGCGGCAAATTGTCGCCGCATCGCACAGGTAGGCGCAATAGCGAGGCAACTGACCCGGCCCATTTAACTAGTTCGTTCTGGTTTTGGAACATTTTTCTATTCCGATTTTAGTTTTTCTTTTATTCTGTTTTCCTGTTTCTTTTTTCTTTTCTTTTCCATTTCAATTTGCCTTTTTCGCTTTCAAGTTTATTTTAAGTTCTTCAATTTCTTTTGGAAATTTCACGTATTGTTTGGATTTCTAAAAATTGTTTATGTTTTCTAAATTATATTCACAATTTTGAAAAATGTTTGCTAATTTGAAAAATGTTTGGAATTTGAAAATTGTTCGTAGTTTTAAAATATTGTTCAGGATTCTTAAAAAATCCAATTTTTTAGAATGTTCCCAATTTTCAAAATTTGTTCACAAATTCAAAAATGGTCCGTTCTTAAAATTTGTTCACTAAAAAATGTTCCTCTTCTTACAATTTGTTCGCAAATTCAAAAAATTGTTCACATTTTTTCAAAAATGGTTAGTGATTGTCAAAAATTGTTCCAAATTTAAAAAATTGTTCCTTTGTTCAAGATTTGTTCACAAATTCAAAAAATATTCCATTTTTTGTAAATTTGTTATAAATTTAATATTTGTTCATATTTTTTTCAAAACTATTGTTGTTTTCTAGATTAGTTCATGAATTCAAAACCGTTTTTGTTTTGAAATTTTGTACATAAATTCAAAAATTGTTCACAGTTTTCAAAAACGTGTTTGTGTTTATGTAAATTGGCCAGAATTTTAAAAATGTTCCTGTTTTTCAAAATTTGTTCACAACTTCAAAAATGGTTCGCATTTTGAAAAGTTGTTTACAAATTCGAGAATTGTTCACAATTTTTTTAAACACGTGTGTGTTTATAGAAAACGTTCAGAATTTGAAAAAAATATTTAGAATTTTTAGAAAAAACTAAAAAAAGGACCCGATCTGTCGATGTAGCTAGTTTTAAAGAACTCGCTTTGCCTATTCACCACTAACACTAATCAGTCGCAGTGACTAGCTACCTGGTGCTGCCATAGCAGGATCGTGAGTTTGAATCGTAGCCTTCGCTCATCATTTTTCTGATTTTTTACACCACTCAGCTCATGCGTGGGCCAGCGATTTTTTACACCGCTCGAAGTTCACGCATGGGCCAGCCCAATCGTAGGACTGTCCTGTGCGAAGACATGACATTCTATTTTGCCGCAGAATGCAGCAGATAGGAGATCCCATGTAATTGTAGGACTGAGATCCCATGCCTTCTCAGAGGCGGGTCACGGTGTGCCTTGCGCCTCGTCCAAATCAATTCTATGGCTGGCAGCAGTTCACACCCAGTCAAAGTGATTCAACACAGGGAAAAATTACGCGGGCGGCCAGACACATCGCGCGGGCCGCGGAAAACTGCGTGGGCTGGGGCATCGGCCGCCGCCCCCCGCCGCCACCGCTCTCCGGCCGTCCCCGCCGACGCTCTCCGGCCGCCCCCGTTTCCGCTCTCCGGTCGTTGCCGCCGCACCCGCCGCCGCTCTCCTGCAGCCCCCCGCCGCCGCAGGAAACAGAGGGGATCGAGCTCCGGCCACGACCACTGTACAAAACGGCGTCGGCAGGTTCCTCCATCGCCACTCCGGGCTCCTCCACCCCGCCCCCTCCGACGGGCTCCAACGGCTCTCTCCGTCCATTCCCTCGCCCCCGCACTGGCCATCGAGCTCTAGGTCGACTCCAACAGGTAGCCGTTTGTGCTATTTAGCTGAATTTTTTTTCGTATTGTGTGAAATTGAATGATGTGTGTACTGTCCCATTTGACAGAATTGTTGCTGATTGGGCTGCGTGGTTGTGCAATTTGACAAGATTTGAGTGTTGTGCATTTGCAAGTGTTGTGCAATGGGTGAAATTGATAAGGGAATACCTCAAGTTGGTATGAGGTTCAGAAATGCAGATGAAGCTTGGGTGTTTTGCGTAGCATATGGGGGCCGTGCAGGGTTTGATGTGAGGAAGAGAAACAAACATGTAAGCAAGTTTGATGGTGAAGTGACTTCATGCGGATTTGTTTGTTCCAATGAGGGTCTTCGGAAAAAAAAAGATAACATTGGGCCATGTGCCAAAGCGTATTAGAGCTGAAACAAGAACAGATTGCAAAGCCCGGATGACTATAGCATTGGATCGAGTGGCAAAAAATTATGAAGTCACAGATATTGTGCTAGAACACAATCATTACCTTCAATTGCCACAAACTTGTCACTTGATGGCATCACAAAGGAAGATTTCCGAAGTACAAGCTTTTGAAATAGAAGCCGCTGATGATTCTGGAATCATGCCAAAAGCTGCACATGAGCTTGCTTGTCGTCAAGTTGGTGGACCACTTAACCTCGGCTACACTTGTGTTGACCAAAAGAATCATTTGCGAAGCAAGCGGCAGAGAGAGTTAGCTTTTGGACAGGCTGGTAGTATGTTGAAGTACTTCCATGAAAAAATCATTGAGAATCCATCTTTCTAATATGCTTTGCAGTTGGACTGTGAAGAGCATATAACCAACATATTTTGGGCTGGTGCAAAAATGGTTCTTGAATATGTACACTTTGGCGATGTTGTCACATTCGATACCACTTTTGGCACAAACAAAGAATATAGGCCATTTGGTGTTTTTCTTGGACTGAATCAGTTTAGAGAAACCACCATTTTTGGTGCTGCATTACTAGTTGATGAAACATGTCTCATTTACATGTCTTTTTGAGACTTTTCTAGCTGCACATAATGGGAGGCAACCTAGAACTATTTATACGGATCAAGATGCAGCAATGGGGAAAGCTATAGGAAAAGTCTTCACGGAATCATATCATGGATTGTGCACCTTTCATATAATGCAAAATGCTGTCAAGCATTTATCTCCATTGAAGGGTGAAGAAAAAGACGAAGAGAAAGAGAAATGTGACGCCCTCGATTCAATCGTACACTAATCATACATGCAGATGTGTACGATTAAGATCAAGGACTCACGGGAAGATATCACAACACGACTCTAGACACAAATTAAAATAATGCAAGCTTTATATTACAAGCCAGGGGCCTCGAGGGCTCGAATACACCAGAGTCAGCGGAAGCAACAATATCTTAGTACAGATATAAGTTAGACAAGTTTGCCTTAAGAAGGCTAGCACAAAAGCAACATCGATCGAAAAAGCAAGGCCTCCTGCCTGGGAGCCTCCTAACTACTCCAAGTCGTCAGCGGCCGTCACGTAGTAGTAGGCACCCTCGTGGTAGCAGTAGTCTTCAGTGGTGTCTTCTGGCTCCTGGACTCCGTCATCTGGTCGCAACAATCGGGTAAAGGGGGAAAGAGGTAGCAAAGCAACCGTGAGTACTCATCCAAAGTACTCGCAAGACTTACATCAGATCTAAACTAAGTATGCATCTGTATCAAAGGAAATGGGTTGTATCTGTGGACTAAACTGCAGAATGCCAGAATAGAGGAAGGGCTTAGTCCTATCGATGACTAGCATCTTCTGGAAACCACCATCTTGCAGCAACAAGAGGGAGTAGAATAGCATAAAGTAAAGTAGCAGTAGTGTTATCAACCTCGGCCAGAGATCCTTTCTCGACTCCCAGCGAGAAAGCAATCCCAGAGCCATACTATCCATTCATCATATCCATTTCTCATATCCATCCATTTCTCACCACAAGTATCCAGTTCTAGTTGTATCGGTCGGTATACAACTCCAAGTGTCTGTTACCGTAGGATAGGCTATCGATAGATGTTTCTTCCCTGCAGGGGTGCACCAACTTACCCACCACGCTCGATTAACTCCAGCCGGACGCACTTTCTTGGGTCATGCCCGGCCTCGGCCAAACAATACGCCGCAACCCGACCTAGGCTTAATAGAGAGGTCAGCACGCCAGACTAAACTTATGCCCCCAGGGGTCATGGGCCATCTCCCTGGGAACTCCTGCACGTTGCGTGGGCGGCCGGTGAGCAGACCTAGCTACCTCCTTCAAAAAGGTAGGTGCTTACCAGTCCAACCCGGCGCGCGCCACTCAGTCACTGACGTCTATTAAGCTTTGGCTGATGTATACGACGCAGAACTCCCATACAATGCCCACGTGATGGTTAGTGCTATCAGGCCAGAGGCCCCTCGGATCAAATATCCAAACCATAGTGGATTAGGAGCACACGGTAACAAGCAGAGACTCACGATCGATGTGACCCCATCGCCTCGTCTCGAGTACTTGCGGCAAGGGCTAAGAATGCCCGGCCACGCCTCGTAAGTATCTCGCGAGCACCTTCCAGGTCAACCTGACTCCACATCACTCGCAATTAAGCTCGCGCGGGTACCCCTCAGGGTCGACCCGTCTTTAGTAACATGGCTCAGTGCAAAGTCATAGTAACCATAGTAACTGTGTGTCTAACACCAAGGGGAAAACCCGAGGAATCACCCCCGGTGAATTCCACTCGATGTTGTCATCAAGGTGAACGTAAGAGGATCCACCCTCGAGGTTCACACTTGAGGGGTTGCACGACAGAGCCGTAACGGAAGTGGTTAAGGAGGAAATCACCCTCGATGACCTCGACCGTATAGCTACACTACGGAGATCTCATCAGGAGTGATGTAAGAGGTTCCACCCTCGGCACTCGATGGTAGCTCTGCAGAGTCGTACAACTAGGGGGGTGATGTGAAATGTCGGGGCCTGGAAGTCGATCGTGTTGATTGAGTCATCAAACATAAAACGAGGCAACTGGGACAAGGTGGGGGTCACTGATGGATCACTAACCATCCTATACTAAGCAGTTTAGGATAAGCAGGTAAGGTGTGAAAGCAAGTAACAACAACAGGCTATGCATCAGAGTAGGATCATACAGAAAGCAGTAGCAGTTCTAATGCAAGCATGAGAGGGGAAAGAAATGGGCGATATCGGAATGCTCAAAGGGGGTTTGCTTGCTTGGTTGCTCTGGCAAGAAGGGTTCGTCGTCGACGTAGTCGATCCCAGGGGCGGCATCGGTCTCGGGGTCTACCGGAGAGAAGAGGGGGAAGAAACAGTAAATATAAAGCAAACATAGCATCACAAAGCATAACGTGGCAATATGTTGTGCCGGGAGTGACCTAACGTATGGCTACACGATGTAGGTGAAGGGGGGATTCAACCAGGAATGTATTCCCGGTTCCGGACCTGTGTCAGACAAATGACCGGAGGGGGAATGTCCCACGTTCAGCATGCTAGGGGCATGTGACAGATGAACGGGCAGCGTATTCGGATTCGTTGGATTTTTCTAAGAAACTTTCATATGGAAAACATTTTCATCCGAGCTATGGTTTGAAAGTTACGGATTTTCGAAGTTTAAACCAATTTCTGAATTATTTTAAAAGCAGAAAAGGTTTATTGCGTCAGCAGTGACGTCAGCACTGCGTCAGCTCTGCTGACCAGTCAAACTGACAGGTGGGACCCACCTGTCAGCCTCTCTGTCTAACAGAGGCTTAACTAAACTAACAGGATTAGTTAGGGGGCGTGGGCCCCAGCAGTCAGTGACTAGTTAGTACTAATTAACTAACTAATTTAACTAACGTTTTAATTAATCGTTTTATTTAAAAAAATGTTTTACTCGCGGGACCCACATGTCAGCGAGCCAGAGCTGCCATGTGGGCAGTTGACTTGGTCAACTGGGCCCGCGGGGCCCAGCGGTCAGCGGCCCAACGCGTGGGGCCCACAGCCACGCTGGCGCCACGTCGGACGCGTCGCCGGAGCTGCTCCGGCAACCCAAAGCACGACGGCGCGCGGCGGAGCAGCCCAGAAAGGCGCCGGAGGGCACCATTTGCCGCGCGGTTGGCTGCGTTCGGACAAGTCCTCGCCCGCGAGTCGAATGGTGGTGCTGGCTTCGCCGGAGTTGGCCGGGAACGGCGCCGGTGACGAGTGGACGCGGTGGTGCCCTTCTGGAGCGCGTCGGGAAAAGCCTACGGGTGATTAAAATGAGTGCTGTGACGCGCGTTCGAACGAGGGGAGCCGCACGCATCCAACGCCGGCGGTCCCGCATGCTGGGATGGCCTAGAGCCACGGCAGCGCTGACCGGAGTGGCGCCAGAGTTTGGGCGTCGATGGAGTCGAGCGTCCAGGGCACGCCAAGGGTGGCGGAGGGGTGCGTTGAGCAGATAGGAGCTCCAGGAGCTCGGTGGTGGCGTTAGCGTGGCGCGAGGGGCATCAGGTCGACGACAATGAGCTCAACGGCGGAGCTCGGCTCAGCCATGGCGGGTCCAGCCGCTCCGGGCGCGTACGGGAGCAAAAGAGAGGGGGAGGAGCGTAGCTCATAGTGAGCCTATAGATGTGCATCGGTGGGCTCGGGGAAGGCGCGAGGTGGCCGAATTCGACGCCGGCGTTTGTCGGAGCGGAGGAGGAAGAAGAGGTCGCCGCGCTCGTTGTGGGGGCTCCTGGCTTGGTCCGGTGGTCGAGGGAGACGCCGCGGGGCACGAAGGCGCTCGGAGACTCATCGGAGAGGGACGGGGACAGCGGTGGCCGCGGTCAGCACGGCGTCGCAGCCATGGACGCGCTCGGAAGCGGTGGATCTGAAGGGGAGGGGAGAGGGCGAAGGAGGGAGCGATGAGGGAGAGAGGGGGGCAAGTGGGCGAGTGGGGAGGGAGCCCGAGGCGTCGGGGCCTTATCCCCTCTCGCCGGCGACGTGGAGTACGGGGCGGTGCGCCCGGTCCGGCGGGGACGAGCGGGACGCGCCTGGTCAGACGCACAGGGGGGAGGGGAACAGGGGAGAGGTAGGTGGGCCGGCCTGGGTGAGGGGGAGCTGGGTCGGCCCAGGTGGGCTTGGCCCCAGTGGGGCATGGGCACTTCCTTCTCTCTCCTTTCCTTTCCCTTTTCCTTTTCCTTTTCTTTTTTTTTGCTTTACTGTTTTAGCTATTTTAGGCCACCTTCACATTTTGCAAAAATGTTGGTTCACCACCAATATTACCAGAAGAATACTTCCCACATGATGAACATTTTAGTTTTCATGTTTGAGCATTTTGAATTCCACACAAAGTTTGAATTTGAATTCAACTGAAAACTGGAAGAGAGAGGAGACAAAGATGATCAAGCACTTGTTTAGAAAAATAATTAACTGAACCCCAGGGGTTACTGTAGCATCATTACACCGGGTGTTACAACTCTCCTCCTCTAAAAGAAATTCTCGTCCCGAGAATTAAGAGGTAGAAGGGAACAGGTCGGGGTACTCAGCACGGAGGTTATCCTCGCGTTCCCAAGAGGCTTCATCTTTAGAATGATTTGACCATTGCACCTTGAGGAACTTGGTAACCTTCTGGCGTGTTCGACGTTCAGCTTCTTCAAGAATGCAGATCGGATGCTCTTTGTATGTGAGATCATCTTGCACTTCAATCAGTTCCGGATCCACTTCACGTTCCGGATCCTTGAAGCATCGACGAAGTTGCGACACGTGGAAGACATCATGGACGTGAGAGAACTGAGGTGGCAACTCCAGTTGATAAGCCACCAGTCCACGACGGGCAAGGATGCGGAAGGGACCAATGTAGCACGGAGCTAGATTGCCCTTGACTCCGAACCGATGAGTTCCTCTCAAAGGAGTGACACGCAGATAAGCTTGTTCACCAGGTTGATAAGTTGAACCCCAGTGTTTCTGGTCATAGTTGCTGTTCTGATGGGACTGGGCCGCCTTGAGATTCCCGGACAATGCGAACCTGCTCTTCAGCTTGTTGAATAATGTCTGGACCGATGAGCACCCGTTCCCCAGTTTCTGACCAATTCAGAGGGGTTCGGCACTTACGTCCATAAAGCACTTCGAAGGGTGCCATCTTCAAGCTGGCTTGATAACTGTTGTTATAAGAGAATTCCGCATGAGGGAGAGATTCTTCCCACTTCTTGCCAAAAGAAATAACACAAGCTCGAAGCATGTCTTCAAGAATTTGATTGACTCGCTCGACTTGGCCTTGGGATTGGGGGTGATAAGCAGTGCTCCAGGTAATATGAGTTCTCATTGCCTCTTGGAAACTATCCCAGAACTTAGAAGTGAAAATACTTCCGCGGTCTGAACTGATCTCCTTCGGAATGCCGTGGAGCGACAAAATTCTGGAGATATACAAGTTTGCTTATTGACTAGCAGTGATAGTCTCCTTGACTGGCAGAAAGTGAGCAACCTTTGAGAATTGGTCGATGACGACAAACATAGCATCATTACCTTTCCGAGACTTGGGAAGACCAGTGACGAAGTCCATCTAAATCTTATCCCACTTCCATTCAGGAATCGGAAGCGGTTGTAGAAGTCCAGCCGGTTTCTGATGTTCTGCTTTGACGCGACGACAAACGTCACATTCTTCAATATATCGAGCAATGTCTTGCTTCATGTTAGACCACCAGTACTTTTGACGGATGTCTAGATACATCTTGGTACTTCCCGGATGAATAGAGAGAGGGGTATCATGCGCTTCTTTCATCACCTTCTCTGTCATAAGCTCAAACCATGGTACGACAATGCGACCTCTGAAGTATAAGGTTCCATCTTCACCAAGTGAGAAATCTCTGGATTTCTCTAAGGCAAGATCCTTTTTCGTCAAATCCACGTGAGCATCTTTGGCTTGAGCAGACTTAATTGCTTTCAGCAGAGTTGGTTCCAGGACAAGGTTATTCAAAGAACCTTGTGGAACTAGTTGAAGGTTCAGCTTGCATAGCTCTTCATAAATGCGGGGTTGAGCTTTGAAGACCATGTGATTGTTGCAATAAGACTTACGGCTCAGGGCATCGGCCATTACATTAGCCTTGCCAGGTTTATAAGATATACCACAGTTGTAGTCAGCAATAGCTTCCATCCATCGCTGCTAACGGAGGTTCAGATCTGGCTGAGTAAACAAATACTTCAGACTCTGATGATCAGTGAAGATCTCGCAACGATTACCGAGAAGGTACTGTCTCCATAGTTTCAATGCATAGATAACCACAGCAAGCTCAAGGTCATGAACTGGGTAGTTCTCTTCATGAGGACGCACTTGACGAGAGGCATAAGCAATCACTCTGCGCTCTTGCATTAGGACACAGCCTAATCCTTGACGTGAAGCGTCGCAATAGATGACAAAGTCCTTGCGAGAATCAGGGGGAGCAAGCACTGGGGCAGATGTCAGCTTGTCTTTGAGTGCCTGGAAAATTTCCTGACATTTGTCTGTCCAATCGAACTTAACGCCTTTGTGAAGCAGATTGGTCAGTGGCTTGGCGATCTTGGAGAAGTTCTTGACAAAGCGGCGACAATAGCTGGCTAGGCCGAGAAAGCTTTTGACTTGCTTGACAGTCTTCAGAGGGGTCCAGTCAAGAATAGTCTGAACTCGCTCTGGGTTGACGGCAATACCATCCTTGGAGATGACATGACCAAGGTAGGTGACTTCGGGTAGCCAAAATTCGCACTTGGAATACTTGGCATAAAGTTGATGTTCTCGAAGCTTCTCTAGAACAAGTCGGAGATGTTTAGCATGTTCTTCTTTGTTCTTCGAATATACCAGGATATCATCCAGATAGACTACGATGAACTTGTCGATGTAATCCATGAATATGTAGCTCATCAGACAAGAGAATGTGGCTAGAGCATTGGTCAAACCAAAAGACATGATGGTGTACTCGTAAGAACCATAACGAGTGACGAATGCGGTCTTTGGAATATCCTCTTCACGAACACGGATCTGGTGGTAACCCAACCTCAAGTCGAGTTTAGAGAATATCGATGAACCAGCCAGTTGATCATACAAATCATTGATCCGGGGAAGCGGATATTTGTTCTGAATTGTAGCTTGGTTGATAGGACGATAGTCTTGTACCAAACGATTCGTTCCATCCTTCTTCTTCACAAATAGAGAAGGTGCTCCCCAAGCTGAGGAACTTGGACGAATGAAACCACTGCGAAGAGATTTGTCGATTTCCTCCTTAAGTTCAAGGAGTTCGTGAGGCGGCATCTTGTA
Source organism: Triticum urartu (assembly GCF_003073215.2). NCBI lineage: Eukaryota > Viridiplantae > Streptophyta > Magnoliopsida > Poales > Poaceae > Triticum > Triticum urartu. Next base: position 125,818,331 of record NC_053024.1, on the reverse strand, counting down.
CGGTGCCTGGTTTCAAGTCGATGACGAACTCGACAGCCCGAGTAGGGGGTATTCCTGGAAGTTCTTCTGGAAAGACGTCTAGGAAGTCACAAACAACTGGGATCTTTTCAATTCCCTCAAGAGGTGCTGCGTTCAATGCATTCAAAGCATAAAGTCGTGCTTCAGCGTTTTGAACAATCTGAGCATGGTAGCTTACTATCTCCTCGAAAGGATGTAGGAGATGAACGACTTTGGTGGCACAAACGATGGAGGCAGTATGTGCTTTCAACCATTCCATTTCCAGAATGAGGTCAATATTGGAAGACTCCAGAATAATGGGAGAAACATGAAATTCCAACCCTTCAATTTCAATGGGGACGTCGCGACCAATCATGGTAGTTCGACACTGACCCGGAGGGGTGCGTACCACTATCGGAGTGTTCATGGGCTCGCATCGAATGTCGTGTGCATATGCAAAATTTTCTGACATGAATGAATGTGATGCTCCTGAATCAAATAAAACATATGCTGGTACTGAATTAACAAGGAGAGTACCCATCATAGTAGTAGGCTGGTCTTGAGCTTCATTCAGATCAACATGATTAGCCTGACCACGACCATAAGGTCTGGCATTGTTGTTGTGGGGCTGGTTGTTACGGCCAGTTGAAGGCAAAGCCAGTTGGTTCCTTTTCTGATTGCACTCTTTGGCAAGGTGACCTGAGCGGCCACATCTGAAGCACAAACCATCATTGGGATCGGGAGCAGAAGCTTGGGGTGGTACAGCCCGAAGGGGCTGCCTCTGCGGTGGAGGAGGCAGACGAGGTGCGGCATAGGTATGTCTTGGTGCAGGTGCAGCTGGACGATACATGTTGTGGGGAATCCATATCCGACGCTTCTGTGCTGACGGGCCCGGAGATGAGCCAGCATCACGGCTGCGCCTAAGGGATCCCTGGTGTTCCTGAAGACCAGTCTCAACCTGAATAGCCTTGTTCACCAAGGTGGCGAAGTCGGCAAAGTCATGAGCGAGCAGTGCTAGCTTAATGTCAGGGTGAAGTCCACCACGGAACTTTTCTTGCCTACGAGCATCAGTTGCAATGTCTTCTTCAGCATAACGAGACAAGTCTAGAAATTCCCGCTGATAAGCATCTACAGTATTGTTGCCTTGGGTGAGGTTGCGGAAATCTCGCTTCTTCATGTACATGATTCCCTGAGGAATGAAGCGGGCACGGAAGGCAGCTTGGAAATCCGGCCAAGTGATGACCATTCCAGTAGGCAGGGTACGCATGTGGCTGTCCCACCATTGAGCAGCGGGACCCTTCAGAAAGAAAGATGCAAAGGTGACATAGCTAGCAGGGGCCACACTAGCAGACTCCATTTCATATGTGATGTCGCGGAGCCAGTCATCAGCATCAAGGGGTTGAGTTGAGCTGCGGTAAATAGTTGGGTTGAGACGCATGAAGTCCTGCAGAGTTCCTGGGGTTGGCTATTGATTCATGTTCGGACAAGGAAACTGAGCCATCATTCCCTCCATGAACTGGCGGTTCAGCTCAAATTGTTGCATCATTCCGGCAAACAATTCGGCGGTGGTGGATCGTTAGCACCACACGACCAACGGGTCTAACCATCCTGCTAACAAGTAACAGGGGGTAGTTCAGCATTGAGCATTTGCAAAAACAAGGATCATTCATGATGAAACATGCATAATGAAAGAGGTACGATGGATACCACTTCGTTGTCATCACGACAGTGTGTGTACTATCCAGAACACTATTCTAAGGAAAATGGCTTATCCAGCTTTGGGGTGGATGTGGTCATGGGATCCTAAGGTTAGAGTTAGTAAAACCATTTTAACCCAAATAGAAGAGAGATCAGAGTCCCAGAGTATAGACGAGGAATAAAAGATCCTAATACCACCCATATGGCGACGTGGGCCCGTAAGACACACAGCCATGTTAGTAAAAGTTTTTGTAGTGACTAGACTCGACTTCGGCCAAGGAGTTGGAAAGGGGGCTACCTACAGGCAGTCAGCTCTGATACCAACTTGTGACGCCCTCGATTCAATCGTACACTAATCATACATGCAAATGTGTATGATCAAGATCAAGGACTCACGGGAAGATATCACAACACAACTCTAGACACAAATTAAAATAATACAAGCTTTATATTACAAGCCAGGGGCCTCGAGGGCTCGAATACATAAGCTCGAATACACCAGAGTCAGCGGAAGCAACAATATCTGAGTACAGACATAAGTTAGACAAGTTTGCCTTAAGAAGGCTAGCACAAAAGCAACATCGATCGAAAAGGCAAGGCCTCCTGCCTGGGAGCCTCCTAACTACTCCAAGTCGTCAGCGGCCGTCACGTAGTAGTAGGCACCCTCGGGGTAGCAGTAGTCTTCAGTGGTGTCGTCTAGCTCCTGGACTCCGTCATCTGGTCACAACAATCGGGTAAAGGGGGAAAGAGGTAGCAAAGCAACCGTGAGTACTCATCCAAAGTACTCACAAGACTTACATCAGATCTAAACTAAGTATGCATCTGTATCAAAGGAAATGGGTTGTATCTGTGGACTAAACTGCAGAATGCCAGAATAGAGGAAGGGCTTAGTCCTATCGATGACTAGCATCTTCTGGAAACCACCATCTTGCAGCAACAAGAGGGAGTAGAATAGCATAAAGTAAAGTAGCAGTAGTGTTATCAACCTCGGCCAGAGATCCTTTCTCGACTCCCAGTGAGAAAGCAATCCCAGAGCCATACTATCCATTCATCATATCCATTTCTCATATCCATCCATTTCTCACCACAAGTATCCAGTTCTAGTTGTATCGATCGGGATACAACTCCAACTGTCCGTTACCATAGGACAGGCTATCGATAGATGTTTCTTCCTTGCAGGGGTGGACCAACTTACCCACCACACTCGATTAACTCCGGCCGGACACACTTTCCTGGGTCATGCCCGGCCTCGGCCAAACAATACGCCACAACCCGACCTAGGCTTAATAGAGAGGTCAGCACGCCGGACTAAACCTATGCCCCCAGGGGTCATGGGCCATCTCCCCGAGAACTCCTGCATGTTGCGTGGGCGGCCGATGAGCAGACCTAGCTACCTCCTTCAAAAAGGTAGGTGCTTACCAGTCCAACCCGGCGCGCGCCGCTCAGTCGCTGACGTCTATTAAGCTTCGGCTGATGTATACGACGCAGAACGCCCATACAATGCCCACGTGATGGTTAGTGCTATCAGGCCAGAGGCCCCTCGGATCAAATATCCAAACCATAGTGGATTAGGAGCACGCGGTAACGAGCAAAGACTCACGATCGATGTGACCCCATCGCCTCGTCTCGAGTACTTGCGGCAAGGGCTAAGAATGCCCGACCACGCCTCGTAAGTATCTCGCGGGCACCTTCCAGGTCAACCCGACTCCACATCACTCGCAATTAAGCTCACGCGGGTACCCCTCAGGGCCGACCCGTCTTTAGTAACATGGCTCAGTGCAAAGTCATAGTAACCATAGTAACTGTGTGTCTAACACCAAGGGGAAAACCCGAGGAATCACCCCCGGTGAATTCCACTCAATGTTGTCATCAAGGTGAACGTAAGAGGATCCACCCTCGAGGTTCACATTTGATGGGTTGCACGACAAAGCCGTAATGGAAGTGGTTAAGGAGGAAATCACCCTCGATGACCTCGACCGTATAGCTACACTACGGAGATCTCACCAGGAGTGATGTAAGAGGTTCCACCCTCGGCACTCGATGGTAGCTCTGTAGAGTCGTACAACTAGGGGGGTGATGTGAAGTGTCGGGGCCTGGACGTCGATCGTGTTGATCGAGTCACATAAAGCGGGGCAACTGGGACAAGGTGGGGGTCACTGATGGATCACTAACCATCCTATACTAAGCAGTTTAGGATAAGCAGGTAAGGTATGAAAGTAAGTAATAACAATAGGCTATGCATCAGAGTAGGATCATACAGAAAGCAATAGCAGTTCTAATGCAAGCATGAGAGGGGAAAGAAATGCGCGATAACGGAATTCTCAAAGGGGGGTTTTCTTGCCTGGTTGCTGTAGCAAGGAGGGGTCGTCGGCGACGTAGTCGATCACAGGGGCGGCATCGGTCTCGGGGTCTACCAGAGAGAAGAGGGGGAAGAAATAGTAAATATAAAGCAAACATAGCACCACAAAGCATAACGCGGCAATTGTTGTGCCGGGAGTGACCTAACGTATGGCTACACGATGTAGGTGAAGGGGGGATTCAACCAGGAATGTATTCCCGGTTCCGGACCTGTGTCAGACAAATGAGAGGATGGGGAATGTCCCACGTTCACCATGCTAGGGGCATGTGACAGATGAATGGGCAGCGTATTCGGATTCGTTGGATTTTTCTTGAGCAACTTTCATATAGAAAACATTTTCATCCGAGCTACGGTTAAAAGTTACGGATTTTCGAAGTTTAAACCAATTTCTGAATTATTTTAAAAGCAGAAAAGGTTTATTGCATCATCAGTGACGTCAGCACTGCATCAGCTCTGCTGACCAGTCAAACTGACAGGTGGGACCCACCTGTCAGCCTCTCTGTCTAACAGAGGCTTAACTAAACTAACATGGTTAGTTAGGGGGCGTGGGCCCCAGCAGTCAGTGACTAGTTAGTACTAATTAACTAACTAATTTAACTAACATTTTAATTAATCGTTTTATTTATTAAAAAACGTTTTACTCGCGGGACCCACATGTCAGCGAGCCAGAGTTGCCACGTGGGTAGTTGACTTGGTCAACTGGGCCCGCGGGGCCCAGCGGTCAGCGACCCAACGCGTGGGGCCCACAGCAATGTTGGCACCACGTCGGACGCGTCGCCGGAGCTGATCCGGTGACCCAAAGCACGACGGCGCGCGGCGGAGCAGCCCGGAAAGGCGTGAGAGGGCACCATTTGCCGCGCGGTTAGCTGCGTTCGGACGAGTCCTCGCCTGCGAGTCGAACGGTGGTGCTGGCTTCGCTGGAGTTGGCCGAGAACGGCGCCGACGACGAGTGGACGCGGTGGTGCCGTTCGGGAGCGCGTCCGGAAAAGCCTACGGGCGATTAAAATGAGCGATGTGACGCGTGTTCGAACGAGGGGAGCCGCACGCATCCAACGCCGGCGGTCCCGCGTGCTGGGATGGCCTAGAGCCACGGCAGCGCTGACCGGAGCGGCGCCGGAGTTCGGACGTCGATGGAGTCGAGCGTCCAGGGCACGCCAAGGGTGGCAAAGGGGCGCATTGAGCAGCTAGGAGCTCCAGGAGCTCGGTGGTGGCGTTAGCGCGGCGTGAGGGGCATCAGGTCGACGGCAATGAGCTCAACGGCGGAGCTCGGCACGGCCATGGCGGGTCCAGCCGCTCCGGGCGCTTACGGGAGCAAAAGAGAGGGGGGAGGAGCGTAGCTCACAGTGAGCCTGCAGATGTGCATCAGTGGGCTCGGGGAAGGCGCGAGGTGGCCAAATTCGACGTCGGCGTTCGTCGGAGCGGAGGAGGAAGAAGAGGTCGCCGCGCTCGTTGTGGGGGATCCTGGCTTGGTCCAGTGGTCGAGGGAGACGCCGCGGGGCACGACGGCGCTCGGAGACTCGTCGGAGAGGGACGGGGACAGCGGTGGTCGCGGTCAGCACGGCGTCGCGGCCATGGACGCGCTCGGAAGCGGTGGATCTGAAGGGAAGGGGAGACGTCGAAGGAGAGAGGGGAGCAAGTGGGCGAGTGGGGAGGGAGCCCGAGGCGTCGGGGCCTTATCCCCTCTCACCGGCGACGTGGAGTATGGGGCGGCGCGCCCGGTCCGGCGGGAACGAGCGGGACGCGCCCGGTCGGACGCACAGGGGGAGGGGAACATGCGAGAGGTAGGTGGGCCGGCCTGGGTGAGGGGGAGCTGGGCCGGCCCAGGTGGGCTTGGCCCCAGTGGGGCAGGGGCACTTTCCTCTCTCTCCTTTCCTTTTCCCTTTCCCTTTTTCTTTTCTTTTTTTCTTTACTATTTTAGCTATTTTAGGCCACCTTCACATTTTGCAAAATGTTGGTTCACCACCAATATTACCAGAAGAATACTTCCCACATGATGAACATTTTAGTTTTCATGTTTGAGCATTTTGAATTCCACACAAAGTTTGAATTTGAATTCAACTGAAAACTGAAAGAGAGAGGAGACAAAGATGATCAAGCACTTGTTTAGCAAAATAATTAACTGAACCCCAGGGGTTACTGTAGCATCATTACACCGGGGTGTTACAAGAAAGATGTAGGGAAAGATAAAGATGATGGAAAGATGAAGATGAAGATGAGGAGTCTCATATTCTCACTGATTTTAGTGAATGTATGTATGGCTATGAGGGCAAAGCAGACTTTCAAGAAGCATTTGACAATATGAGGCATAAAGTGCATAAGCAAACTTGGTTAGATAGTATCTACAAGTTGACAGAAAAATGGGCTGGATGTTATATGAGAGATGTGTTTAGTTTGGGAGTGAGGAGTACAGAACTTAGTGAGAGCTTTAACAATTCATTGAAAACCCATTTGAAATCAGATTTCCATATTGTTCGGTTCTTGAAGCATTTTGAGAGGACGGTGGAAGTAAAAAGAAGAAAAGAATTGCAATCTGAATTTGATGCAAGGAAAAAGTTGCCAAGAATCAAGATGCACACACCTATGTTGGTGCTAGCAAGCAAAGAGTACACTCCAGTTATTTTTTAAGCTTTCCAAAGCGAATATGAAAGATCCATGGCCGCATGCACTAGAGCATTGGATGGAGATAAGAAATTCGCAGTTGCTATTGGAAGTTTACATGGTGATTTAAAATTCGAGGAGGAGCGCGTAGTGGTTGGTGATCCTCTGACCCAAACGGCCTCATGTAGTTGTGGAATGTTCAATAGGACTAGAATATTATGTGGACATGGTCTCAAAGTGCTTGATTTGATGAATATAAAAGTATTGCCAACGCATTATTTCTTAAAAAGATGGACGAGAGAAGCACAGAATGGAAGCATACAAGATAGACAAGGAAGGAATGTGGTAGAAAATTCAAAGTTGGAAGCCCAACTTCGCTACAATGATTTGTCTCGCAAATTTCACTCTTTGGCATATAAAATAGCCTACTCTCTAGAATGATGTTTGATGTTAGAAAATGCACTTGATTGCATTGGTCCACAACTAGAGGATAAACTCAATGCAATTACCAATGCGATGAATAAGCCATGTAATGACGAAGAAAATGTTGACCCAAATGTGCAGCAAACAAATGAGGTCCTTAGTGCTGCAAAGCTAAACAAAAAAGAGGTTCAATCAAAAAATTGAGGAGAAGGACAACTTGGCTTGATAAGTTACTCAAAGGGAAGCGCAAGCCAACTAAAGTTGCTGCATCAAAAAACAAAAGAGCAAAGGTATGTATCAATATGTACATGATGTGTTGTTACCATTCATTCCTAAATTACTTACTAGAAGTTTTATTGCAGCAACAAAAGAAACATGATGGGGCGGAGCCTCAAGTAGGAGTGGAGAAGGATGGCTGCGATAAAGCAGCAAATATGGAGTTTCAAGACTACAACAACATAATGAGTTACACGCAGCTCTTGATGGCTACCCGTTATGATGAAAGTCTGTTCTAGCATGTACAAGCTTGTTAGATAGTATTTTGGGTAATGTCGACTGTATTTTGGACAGGGTTGACTATAGTATTTTGGACTTGGGGGCTAACTATAGTCTTTTGTGGCCTAAGTGTACAAGTAAAAGGGCCAACCCTATGTACTTGGATGATTATGTAAGAACAAATTTCTATGCTAATTTGCTTCAAAAATTAGTTTATTCATGCCTACAAAAGGCTCTGTATTGTGTTCACCTTTATGTCCTATTGATTTCCTGATCCTCTTAACTGAATGCCCATGTATTTAAAATGTCTTGGGTTTTTCTTTTTGCTTGATGTTTGCTAAACTGAACCGAAATGTTTTGCTTGCTAAATTAAACTGTATTTTGTTACGTTGTTTACAGCCTTGTAAGACTGCTGTTTTGTCAAATTGTTGTTGTTTTGATAGACTAAACTGCTTGTTAATTGAACTAATTTCTGCTCTGTTCTCTGCATGAAGCGTCTCTGTTTTCCCTGTCTGTTCTGTCTACATGTGCGTATTTTGGCTGTGACCTTGTAAGACTGTTGTTTTGTCAAACTGTTGCTGTTTTGATAGACTAAACTGCTTGTTAACTGAACCAATTTCTGCTATGTTCTCTGCATGAAGCCTCTCTGTTTCCCTGGCTGTTCTGTCTAAATGTGCATATTTTGGCTGTGAGTTGCTGCTGGCCGTAGGATCGACTTGGGCGATGGATGTAGGGGCGCAAGGCACACTGTGACCCGCCTCTGGCAAGGCATGGGATCTCAGTCTGTAATTGTATTCCTCTCTTTGGTGCTATATAATGAATCTTGTACCTAACTTTTTTTCATAAAAAATTTGTCTTAGGCCCGCTTTTCCCACTATAGTTGCCCCTAAAATGGAAGGAAAACATTTATCCCCAGTCAACTGATCCACGAATAACATCAGTCTCGCACGGTGCAGCAACCTACACACAGTCTCACCTTTTCTTCTCTGGAAGCATCCCGCACAAACCCAACTCTCCTAATCCACATGAACCCGATACACACCACTCAACTTCCTCCATCCAGAATTCCCCATGGCACCTCTATCTCTCTCTCGATCCTGGTATTGACGCATCATATTCCCACAGCAATGGCGATGCTTGAACAGTCGCTGCCCTATGTTGCATCTACCACTCCTTCGTCTCCCCGCCTGCATGATCCACCCATTCTGGCTCCTCTGATACGCAGCACACAGAGCTGCAGTCCCCAAGGGTGTCCTCCTTCCCCTGCCCCTTCGCCCAGCTCCTTCTCCCATCCTTTGTCAAGGATCCCATGAAATAGGGGTTGTGAGGCCCCTCTCCCATGCTATTGTTGAAAGGGCTCCAAGTCCGCCGCCCATTGTTTATTTGTTGCAAGCCAAAGACAGCATTGTCGTGCATGACACAAGCTACCGGCATGGTCGCCATTCGGGTGTTGCAAGGTTGTCGTGCACTGCAGGCCAACCGCTAGCGGTCAAGGACGGACAGAACTCGCCGTAGGGTACTGCAGCAACCGCTGCCGACGACTTTGAGGTCTTTCTACAACTTCGTCAACATGAGGCGTGAGTCGTGCTTCTACAACATGAGGCGTGCTGCAATCTTCTGCAACTTGAGGCGTGTTGTGATCTTTGCAACATGAGGCATGCTTCTACAACAATGTTGTCGCAAGACGAGGAGACAACACAACACTAGAGCTCTGAAACATGCATCGTGTTGCAAAGGAGCTTCATAAGATGTGTCATGTTACAAAGGATTTTCGCAAAGGGCTGCAAGGGGAGCCACGATGCTGGACCACTCATTGGCGCCGATCCAAGCTGTGGTGGATCTAGTGGGGTGCCATGGCACCTCCTCTAAAAATGCAATCTAATTTTTAATATACACTAGACACTATTACAATAATGTAAAGCTATTTGAGGAGTAGGCTAGGTATGATGATACTAAAATCAAATTGTACCTTTTGGCACCCCAATGTAACGATTCTAGGTACAGCACTAGATCTGACGGCCCGTGACACTGGATCTAACGATTTTAGGTATGATGATACTAAAATCAAATTGTACCTTTTGGCACCCCAATGTAACGATTCTAGGTACAGCACTGGATCCGACGGCCCGTGACCCAGCTGATAATTAGGATCCGCCATTGGTTGGACCGACGCGTAGCACCATGCCTGAAAGGAAAAGTGATGTGTGCAAATATACAGGTCCAGGCTGATTTAAGAACAAGTATAGTAGCACAGGAAAAGCAGATGAAGAACATGACTACTCATGAGTACGTGAAAGTTTAACTCCTGAACCTGAGTGAAGCACCTAGGCTTAGCATTGATCATGTCAACAGGAAAGACCGTGAAAAAATAAAAGAAAAAGGATTTCCAAATCAGGGAAGGATCGAGGAAGTCCATTAGTGCAGAGATTCTGAATTCAGCAAAAGCAGTGCCTACGGAATTTGGTGCAAAACCCAGAGCCCAACTATAAGATCCCGCTACCAAATCACAAACCCTCAAGTAAAAAGGCAGTATGGCAGGAAGCACTACTTTCCCATCACATTACCAAATCGCTTGCTTGCTTCTTGCTGCTGCAGAGAAGCCAGCTGCGGCAGATTACAACATGTCATAGTCAATACACCACATGAATCAAAGAGCTACGAGTAGATTTCAGGTTTAGGGGTGGGTGAAGAGAGATGAGTCAGGGGGGGTAGACAGGGAACGTTTGTCATTGCATTGTTCTGCCCTGCTGGACAACAGCCACTGAGCTGCTTGCAACCAAGTCCAAGACCAAAATTACCCAACGCAATGGTCCACTACTCTACTCCTAACGAGATCCTGACACTACCATGAGCAAATTAGTATGTCACTCCATGTTGACCCAACGGCCAAACTCGGACTCGTGAGAAGCTTTGGGCTTCAGGCTTCAGCTACACCGAATCGCCGAAGCAACTTGAAGAGGCCACGGAGGGGATTGTTTGGATGGCATTCATTTTTAGGAGAAATCAGGTACAAGGACGAGCGGTGGATGTAGAAGCTGCGGAACAAAAAGAAATTTAGCGTCAATAAGTACAGGAACACAAAGTAGCAATCATGTTCAGAGATATTCACAGTGGTTACCTGACATAGAGCAACACCTCCTGCATCAGCCTGAGCTCCATCATCGGAAACACCATCTTCCCCTGGATCATAACCTTGGAAGAACTCACCAGCGGGGCAAGGCACCTCGCCCACTCAGGAGACAGCTTCCCGATCTACAGTTAGTTGCCAATCAAATAATCGATCAATATTCAGATGCTATATCTGCACACATATGATGTATATGTGCATTGGAAGCAAAAGCAGAGTGAAGTGGGAACCTCTCCAGATCGGTTTGTCGAGAAGCGCACGATCTCTGACAGCGCCACCGCCTGCCTGTACGGCACCCTGATCCTGCCTTCGTGCGAAGGGAAGGCGAAGTGGACGACCTCGCCGGCGTCCAGCCACTTCCTCCGGCGACAAGTCGACAGCCCGGTGGAATAGGACTTCGTGAAGAAGACCCATTCGCGGTGGTCCGGTGGGTACTCGTCCATCTCCGCCGGCTGCGGCGCCACAACCATCTTCCAGTCGCTCAATGGCGTGGCCCCCGGCGGCGGCATTGCCCGGATGGGCTTTGGGTTCAGGTAAGGCGCCGGGCGGGACGTCGTGAGATCGATGAAGACTACATCGTCGTCATCTCCGCGGTTTCTCTTCTTGGATTTCGGCGGGGGGTCAATGATCTCCACCTCGTCTTCACTAGAGTCCTCCTCCTCTTCCTCCTTCTTTACATGACGCGGCGACGCAGTTTTGCCTTGTTCCTCCTTGACCGGGACCTTGATCTCGTCGGGTTGCTCCTCCTTCTTGACCCAGCCATGCTTGATGTCGGCATCGATTGGCTCCCTCTTGATCTTGGCCTCGACCACGGCGGGAGATTCAAGCTTCACCTTGTCGGAGTCCGCATCGGTTGGCTCCCTCTTTACCTCGACCTCGCCGGCGGCTTCAACCTTCACCTCGCCATGGTCGGCATGGATTCGCTCCCTCTTGACCTCGACCTCACCGTGGGCCTCGACCTTCACAATCACCTCGTCGGAGTCGGCATAGAATGGCCCCATCTTCAAATCGACCTCGTCGGGGGATTCGCTTTTCACTTTCACCGGAGGCGGCAGCGTCGGGGTAACACCGCCGACGGGGCGCTCTTCCTCGTCGCCGTCGCACGACATGGCGGCCGGCCGATGATGAGCAGACGAGACGGGACGGTGGAAAGGGAACGGGGCGCGGGCGCGGGCGGGGGGATAGGGGATAGGGGAGAGTTTAGGCCTTTGAGATGCTTGGCTCTCATTTTGGCGGGGAATGGGCAAAAAAACCAGGGAATGGGAGGTAATTGTTTTGGTTTTGGCGGGACAGGTAGGAGGGAGATGAAAAAAAAGTCGAGATGGTGAAGTGGATTGAAATGTTTTTCCTTTATCTTTTTTGATTTTTTGATCGATGAGGTTGGCGTGAAATATTTTATACTTCCTCTTTATGAAACATGAGAGTGTATCCGAACAAGGCCTTTGAGTATCCGAACAAGACCTTCGTGATGGTGCTTCCGGAGTTGAATGTGCATATGAATATATGATGTGTGATTTTTATTTTATTTTTTTGCAAATAGGATGCAAGGTTAATTTGAACATTATTCAAAATGTCTAACGTCTATTCAGTCAGCATGCTTCGACTATTTTCTTATGCCGTCCACTAAATGTATTTAATATATTTAGTACTTACAGTCTTTGTTGGGTGGTCTATGAATATGGATGTGTTCTTTGTATTGTCATGATATAGGATGAATAGATTGGAAGTTTTTTCCGCCAAAAGATAATAATGATTGTAAACTCTTTAAAAATTGCACATTATTCAAACGTAAGTGTTGTTTTGTGCTCCGAGATAATTAAGCACCTCATTTTCATTGCAAAGTTCGCGTGTTCTACGTAATCAGTCACCGAAATGGCGTCCAATGTGTTTTCAACGAGAAGTGTTGCGAATATGTATGACCACAAGTTTAATTGCATACCTAAAAAGTTCCGTATAGTGGGAGCGTCTGACTTTGTCGCTTTGGCTTTGAAGAAACAGTAAGGTTTCTGATGGTAATACTTTTTCTCCTTAGCAGGTTATCAATCATTGGCTTTGTGTAAGCTCTACGCTACACGCAAATGAAGCATTGGCCATTGTATATGGCACGTGTACGCGGTTGTAGTAGGTGGCCAAAGAGGTCTTATTCGACATTAGATGACATGTTGCCCCATTGACATAGAGATCAATTACAGTTTAAAAGTTAAGTGAACTATTTGAAATATAAAATGTATTAAGTGAACTATCAAAAAAGGCCAACTGCAGTCATCAAGACCAACTGCAAAAAATCGAATCAACTAATACAAAAATAAATAAATAGGTGAACTATTTGAAGGATGTTTCTTGTGAATAGTTTGCAAATGATTATGTTTGTATTGCGTTTGTTTTTGTTCTATATATTTACCAACGAGAGACAACAATGATCATTTACAATGTCCTTATTTGACTGCCCAGGGCAACCCAACAGTTAGGTCAATAGAAAGGAGACTCGTTGCACGACTGGCGCAAAGACCAACTGCAGCTGAGAAGTGAACCAAGCTATGGGCAGCATGTATAGCAGACTAAAAGTGCATCTAGTCCCCTATGTGGTTTTGGTAATTTATAGAACATATTGAACTAATGTCTGCTCAAAGCTCATTTCAAGAAAACTTCATTTAGGTACAACACGGGAGATGAAAGTGAACCTCTCAAAAACACTAAAAACAAGTATTGGATCAAGCCTCAAGACTCACCCTTTTTACATTATAGTGATCAAAGACCACTGAGGGAGTCCTAGACTAGGGGGTCCTCGGATGTCCGGGCTATGTGATGTGGGCCGGACTGATGGGCCATGAAGACACAAGATCGAGGACCTTCCCCCGTGTTCGGATGGGACTTTCCTTGGCGTGGAGGGCAAGCTTGGCGTTCGGATATGAAGATTCCTTTCTCTGTAAAAAGACTCTGTACAACCCTAGCCCCCTACGGTGTCTATATAAACCGGAGAGTTTAGTCCGTAGAGGCAATCATAATAATACAGGTTAGACATCTAGGGTTTAGCCATTACGATCTCGAGGTAGATCAACTCTTGTAACCCCTATACTCATCAAAGTCAATCAAGTAGGAAGTAGGGTATTACCTCCATCAAGAGGGCCCGAACCTGGATAAACATCGTGTCCCCTGCCTCCTGTTACCTTCGATCCTTAGACTCACAGTTCGGGACCCCCTACCCGAGATATGCCGGTTTTGACACCGACATTGGTGCTTTCATTGAGAGTTCCTCTATGTTGTCGATAGAAGGATCGATGGCTCGCCTCGTCGTCAACGACAAAATCACCTCTGGAAGAGCCCTAGTTCCTGGGCAGATCCTCCAGATCGGCAATTTCACCATAGGCGCCCGCCCTGCCATCAAACCCAAGGCGGTCCCCCGGATTACCAAAAATCATCTCCGCATCAACCCCTAAAGCGTCGATAAGATGGATCCGGCAGATGTCTCGTCTTTAAACGAACTGCTAGATCGCATCGCTGCCCTAGGGGTCGCAACAGATTACGATCTGATTGGGCGTAAACCCGATCAGAGGGAAATCAGATCTCCACCTGTTACCCACCTGGTGACTGTTGTGGAAGAACAAGTTGAGGATACCGCTCCTCCTATGCTGAAAACAAACTATGTTCAGATTTCCGAGCCCTACGAGTCGGACACTCATCTTCAAGAAAGGATCATCTATCCTCCGAACATAGAATCAGGTGTTGAGTCTGAAAACCCCCAGGACACTCCGGATCCTGGGCCAACGACCTCAGAAATTTTTCAAAATCCGAATTCCATAGTGGGTCAGGGTTCGGATTTAAGCCCACCCACCCACCGCAATCAATACTCTCCAAGAAATTCCGGTCCCTCGGACATATGTGATTTAATGTATATACAACAGTAACCTCGGGAAACACTCCATCACTTTTGGGCTAGATTCCTACTTATTAAAAACAAGATCAAAGATTGTTGCGACGACGACGCGGTATCAGTCTTTTGCCGCAACTGCACGGACGAGGGCGTCCTCAACGCCCTCAATCGGCGCCACATACTGCACTTTGTAGATTTGGCACACATAGTACAGAAGTATTGCACAATGGAAGGCGCTTGGAAAGCCCAGACAGCTCGGTGGGAACCACCGGCCTTTAAGCCACCCACCGGACAGACAAAAAAGGTGCACCCTTACGGGGCACCTGATCATTACTTCACGGAAAGAAAAATTAAACCCTTACCGGGACACAGAACTGTCCTTGATGAATGGTCAACAAGCCCTGTCAGATACACACGATGCCAAATTCCGAACCAACTCATAGCCTTCGGGGCATGTTGGATACTCCGGCAGGTGGCTAAAAGCGGGGAGGCTATTCTCACCAACACTACTCTGGCAAGGCATCCCCCCGAGGATAACGACCTCAATGTGTTTATGGTCTTCGAGACCTTTTCTTCAAACAACCGGCATAAAAGGGCGCTCCGCGACCTCGCCGAAGTCAATCACGTAGCCGGAAGAAATCCTTGGAACAATATGGCGATAACCTTTAATGCAAATGATGAGCCAAGGGCCCAATCAGTCCGAGCACTAGCCGCTTTGGTTCTAAACCCAATTGTAGACGGCTTTCGCCTCACCAAACTGCTCATGGACAGCGGCAGCGGACTGAACCTTATCTACGAAGACACGCTCAATAAAATGCAAATGGACAGAAGTCGCATTGAGCAAAGTAATACAACCTTTCAAGGAATTATCCCCAGTAGGGAAGCAAGATGCTCGGGGAAAATTAAACTCGACGTGGTATTCGGCACGCCAGAGAACTATAGGTCTGAAGAAATCATCTTCCAGGTGGCCCCTTTCAATAGCAGATATCATGCCCTGTTAGGGCGAGACGCATTCACACGCTTTCAAGCCATACCTCATTACGGGTACATGAAGTTCAAAATGTCCGGGCCCAACGGTGTTATCATTATCGCCAGTGATCCGGACATAACACTCTGCACCGAAAACAAAACTGCATCCCTGGCCCTCAAGGCACTGTCTAAAGCCCTGGCGGCTAAGGAGCTCCCACTCTGCATTCCACAGTGGATAGAGACGACGTAATTCTTGATAAAATGCCTAAATCCACTTCTTTCAAGCCAGCAGACGAAATAGTAAAATTTCAAGTTCACCCGATGGACCCCAAGAAGACAACTTCCATTGGGGCATAGCTGGATCCAACGGTCGACGCCGCATTGCACACGTTCTTGTGCGAGAATTGGGACATCGTCGCCTGGCACCCCTCGGATATGCTAGGAATCCCACGCGCGCTGGCCGAACATAGTCTCAATATACTGAAGGGACATAAACCGGTCGAGCAAACATTGCAGCGATTTTCTGAACCCAAACGACAGGCTATGGGTGAGGAGCTAGCCAAGCTACTCGAAGCCGGGTTTATCAGAGAGATCAAACATCCAGACTGGCTAGAAAACCTGGTCATGGTACCAAAGAAGGATAAATCCTGGCGCTTGTGTGTCGACTTCAAGGACCTTAATAAAGCCTGCCCTAAGGATCCCTTCCCACTACCTCGCATCGACCAGATTATTGATGCAACCACAGGACACGACTTACTGTGCTTCCTCGACGCATACTCCGGATACCATCAAATCAAAAGGATGGAATCCAACCAAGCCGCAACGACATTCATCACCCCATACGGGCCCTTCTGCTTCAACACCATGACCTTCGGGCTCAAAAACATCGGTGCCACATATCAATGCATGATTCAAACATGCCTGGAACCGCAAAAAGGCAAGACAGTTAAGGCATATGTAGATGATGTAGTCATCAAAACTAAGCATGTCGAATCATTGGTGGACGACTTACGCCTTACATTCGACAACCTCCGAAGATATGACATACTGCTCAATCCGGAAAAGTGTGTTTTCGGCGTTCCCATCGGAAAATTGCTTGGGTTCATTGTTTGCAGTAGGGGAATCGAAGCAAACCCAGCCAAAATCCGAGCCCTGTCACAGTTGGCTACACCAACATACCTCAAGCAGGTCCAAAAACTAGTCGTGTGCGTGGCAGCTTTGAGCCGCTTTATCTACAGATTAGGAGAAAAGACGCTGCCATTGTATCGCCTGCTCCGATGCACCGGCTACTTTGCGTGGACGGATGCTGTAACAGCCAGGCTGGAAGAAATAAAAGCTTTGTTATCAAGCAACCCAATCCTGGCCACGCCAAACGTCGGCGAACCCATGTTACTATACATATCTGCAACACACCAGGTGGTGAGTGCGGTGCTCGTCGTCGAACGAGAGGAAGAGAAGGATATAAATTCCCACTTCAAAAACCAGTATACTATGTATCGACGGTCCTCAAACCATGCAAATCTCGATACCCACATTATCAAAAGATAGTATATGCGGTCTTCATGGCATCCCGGAAGCTGCGGCACTACTTTCAAGAGTGTTCGATCATGGTGGCTTCCCAAGTACCACCTAATGATATCATAAACAACCGGGACGCCACCGTCCGGATTGCCAAATGGGCCACTGAGCTCTTACCGTTTGAAATAACATATAAGCCACGCCGAGCCATTAAATCTCAGGTGTTGGCTAACTTCGTCGCCGAATGGACAGAGGCCGAACTTCCTAAAGAGTGCGACACATATTCCAACAGGAGACACAGTCCATTTATGTGCTCCAAATATTGTATACAGACTCTAATAACGCAGCCGAGTATGAGGCCCTATTGCATGGTCTTCGGATGGCCGTCTCTATGGGCATACAATGCCTCGAGGTGTGCAGGGATTCAAACCTCGCAATATCCCAAATAAACAGAGAATTTGATGCCAAAGATCCGAAGATGGCGGCTTACCGCAACGCCGTACTTAAAATAGCAGCTCGGTTTAAGGGGCTCGAGTTTCCTCACGTGGCCCGGGAGAGTAATCAAGCAACGGACATCCTTGCTCACATGGGCGCTAAGCGCGACCCCGTCCCACCCAATACCTTTGTGGAGAGGCTCTTCAAGCCATCCGTGGTATGGAAGGACGAGAGCAGCAACACCAGTCTGGAGCCGATCATAACCCAGATCCCGAACACAATTCCGATATCATCAGGGGCTCGGCCACCGAAATAACACCATCGGCCCATGTAATCATGGCAGTGATCGCCCCATGGACCGAACCCTTCCTGGCCTACCTTAATAGGGGAGAGCTCCCTGAGGACCAGAATGAGGCTCGATGCATCGTTCGACCCTCGAAAGCCTACAAGGTTCATGAAGGAGAGCTCTACAAGAAAAGTACTACCGGTGTCCTTCAAAGATGTATCTCTGAAGAAGAGGGGCGACAGCTCTTGGCCGAAATCCATGCTGGTCTTGGCGGTCATCACGCCACAGCCCGGGCCCTTGTAAGTAAGGCCTTCTGTATCAGTTTTTTCTGGCCTAGCTACGGCCCGAGCAGATGCACAAGACCTCGTCCAACGTTGTGTAGGATGCCAACTTTTCGCTAATCAAAGCCATATGGCGCCTACCGCCCTACAAACAATCCCCATTACTTGCCCTTTTGCGGTCTGGGGGCTTGACATGGTGGGACCCCTTAAAGGGGGAAGCCATAAGAAAAAATACCCGCTGGTCATGGTAGATAAATTCACTAAGTGGATAGAGGCCAAGCCAGTTAAAACGGCCGAAGCCGGACCAGTGATAGATTTCATATCCAGTGATGGTGTCCCATGCAGCAGCATCACCGATAACGGCTCTAATTTCACAGCCGACGAAGTAAAAAATTGGTGTTCTAATCTGGGCATCAAGCTCGATCATGCCTCCGTCTATCACACTCAAACAAACGGTCAAGTCGAACGGGCTAATGGCCTGATAATGAGCGGCATTAAACCTAGACTAGTGCGATCCTTAAAGGAGTCAGATAAACACTGTGTTGAGGAGCTCGACTCCGTACTCTAGCGGCTGCGGACCACGCCCAATCGCACGACAGGATACACACCATTCTTCATGGTGTACGATGCAGAGGCCGACTTGCCCTGCGATATTATTCATGACTCACCTTGAGTACGCATGTATGAAGAGAGAGAGGCCGAGCTCTATCGGCAAGATGACTTAGATGGCCTGGAGGAGGAGCGCGATGTTGCAAAAGCTCGCTCAACATTCTACCAGCAACAAGCTCGAACATACCAAAGCAAAGAAGTACGAGTCAAGACTTACAATGTCGGTGAACTCGTTTTATGCCTACCAGAGAAGAAAAAGGACAAGCTCAAGCCCAAATGGGAGGGTCGCTTCATTATAGATGAAGTTCTCACTAGAGGAGCATATCACCTTCGTAATGCATTGGATAATTGCTTAGAGCCAAACCCATGGAACGCCGCCAGACTCCGAAGATTCTACGCCTAAGTCCGGACTCATTGTTCGTTACCTTTTTTTCTCTTTTTTCTCTTTCTTCTTTTCATTTTTATACGACTTCTAACCTGTGTTCGGATAAACCGCACACTTAAGGGGTATACATCCTTAAATGTACATACCCCCAATACCTGGGGGCTTCTTGTCACAAAAGCTTATTATTATTATTCAAGCATCAGTTCACCGTATATATGGGTCGCCTTCTCATATATGTCTTTTCTTCGCCATTATATGCACCTTTATGACTTAAGTTTTTGCCAAGCTGGGTTGCCTGGCTCATGTGCTTATGCCCTACGTTCCCGCTTGTTTCGCTAGGGCATAAAGGGAGCACCTCTGCGATTGTTACAGTCGGGTTATCCAGACGTGTACCTCAAACGGGTGAAGCCGAAAGCTAGCGTTCTTAAGGGAATAATAGGTCGACGGACAAAAGATGAACCGCCCTCGTTGCGATACAAGCCCCCAAAATATAATGTGTATTATGGTTTTTAGCATCACAGCTCAGGCATGCACAACAACGCATGCTGGCCCAGGGAAAGGAACCCTTAACAGAACTATTCTCTCTGGAAGATGTTTCTTATGATCAAATGTAATATAACACAACTCCCCGAATACAACTTGTCTGTTCAAGCAACTATGACCGGACTTCCTGGTTCCCGAACATACTTCGGTGTTTACCACCGGTACAATATTCGGAAACACTCCAAAATTTGCAAACTAAGGCATAGCCTAGTGGTGGGAAGGGGCTGATGCCTTCCCACCCACCCAGGTTCAAGGCATGGTACTTGCAATTTGGGTTTGTTGCACCAATTATATTGTATGGGGTTCCCTTACAGTCTTTCGGTTAAAAAAAACTCCAAAACTTCGGATTTCAGAGGTTAAAGCGTAAGGTCTGCCAAGACAATCGTTTTATAATTCAGATGGAGATACGTTTTTCGATAAAAAGTACATTACTACTTGGACTCGAAAACTTCCTCCTCCTCTAGACCTTCTAATAAGTTGTCTAGCTTACAATCCTGTTGCAAAAACTTGACGACTATCTTTACTTGGTCGTATACTAAACTAACAGGAATTTCCTGTCCATCTGGTCCCTGAGGCCCGACCCAGGCCATATGATTCGGATCAAGTCCGGTGTACCATGTTTTCACCATGGCCCAGGCCTCTCGTGCGCCTTCTCGGAATGCTGATATCTTCCATAGTCCAAAGCGGCGACGAGCTCCCTTGAATAAATTCACGAGTTCCTCCATACTTCCTGGAGGAGAATCGGCCGGCCATAAAGCCTTAGCAATGTTCCGCATTGCCTTCCGGGCTCGCTCATGCACTTTGTACAACTCTTGTAGCAGATCGCCTTGAAATCCGGACACCTCTCCTTCGGGCATCCCAGTCATCACACATACAGAAACAAACTTGTTAAACCTCCCATTATGGGACTGTATGGAAATGAGGTTAAAAAGCATACTGAATATGTCGCCTTTCAGTTTTCTGTTCTCTTTCAAGGCATCCGCCAGTTGGGCTCGTATGTCTTTCAGCTCCTCGGCCTGCTTGATGTTGGCATCTTGTAGCTTGTTCTTCTCATCCCTTGTCCGTGTTAGTATACGCTGACCAGCGGCCTCTTGCCTTTCGGCATGTTGTTTATCCGCTTGCGCGGCCTTCAGTCTCTCTTCCAGCTGATCCGGTGATCCTACCGTCGTAAATACATCAGTGTTTATTTCAAAAAACATTGCTGGCACATGATTATATTTTCCGGACAGTAATGGGCATTACCAGTCGGTGCCTCCTTGGACTTCGCCAGTTCGACGGTGACATCAGTTAGTTGGGTCTGACATTTTTCCAGCTCCTGAGATAGCATGTTGTTCTTTTCTGTGAGTACCTGATTATGCAACGATCCTTAAATCAGTTACGTCAACTGCTTGAAGTCTCGGGGCTACTGACACATGATTATTAAACCCATACAACAGGTCTTACACGCATATCATTTGAAAGCTGGTGAGTGGCTCCAGCGAGCTCATCCCGAGCAGCTCGGATATATGCATCCGCTAAGCTGAAGGCATTGAATGCCTCTTCGATGAAAGTTGGGTCGCGCATAGCTGCTCTCCGATGCCGATGGTTCATCGCACTCTCCACTTCAGAGTTGGTAACGGATACATCATCCGAATCCTCGGGGAGAGGACAATCCGGCAATGCACCCGTATCCACCCTAGTCCTTGGGACGGGATCCGGGGTTGGATTGGGTGATGCATGATCAACAAAGCCTCTGGACACAGTCCGACGTATGCTTTTCCTAAATAATGTGGCACATCGGGAAACGTCACAATTTGGTATATCTGCCAAGGGCATATTAAAAACCATACCTTTTTTATGAAGGTAGGGGCTCAGCAATGTCGCCGTCTGCCTTTCTTTTTTGAAGATCCGCCCTACGCAGGCGTCGCCTTCTTAAGGGATGTTTCTGATGCGGCGTGGCGAGACGAGCGCCGCCCCTTTGGAGCACAAGACAGTGCGGTGGGTGAGGCATGATACGTCTCCATTGTATCTATAATTTTTGATTGTTCCATGCCAATATTCTACAACTTTCATATACTTTTGGCAACTTTTTATACTATTTTTGGGACTAACATATTGATCCATTGCCCAGTGCCAGTTCCTATTTGTTGCATGTTTTATGTTTCGCAGAGTATCCATATCAAACGGAATCCAAACGGGATAAAAATGGACGGAGCTTACTTTTGGAATATTTGGAAAATTCCGAAAGAAAAATCCACGCGAGACGGTGCCCGAGGTGGCCACGAGGCAGGGGGCGCGCCCCTGACCCTCGTGGGCCACCCGTAAGGCAGTTGATGCCCTTCTTCGGCCGCAAGAAAGCTAATTTTTGGTAAAAAAATCACGGCAAAGGTTTCAGGACAATCGGAGTTATGGATCTCCATATATATACGAAACTGTGAAAGGGCAGCAACACAGAACGCAGAAACAGAGAGACATATCCAATCTCGGAGGGGCTCTCGCCCCTCCCGTGCCATGGAGGCCATGGACCAGAGGGGAAACCCTTCTCCCATCTAGGGAGGAGGTCAAGGAAGAAGAAGAAGGAGGGGGCTCTCTCCCCCTCGCTTCCGGTGGCACCGGAGTGCCACCGGGGGCCATCATCATCACCGCAATCTTCACCAACAACTTCACCGCCATCATCACCAACTCTTCCCCCCTCTATGCAGCAGTGTAACCTCTCTCTTACCCACTGTAATCTCTACTTAAACATGGTGCTCAACGCTATATATTATTTCCCAATGATGTATGGCTATCCTATGATGTTTGAGTAGATCCGTTTTGTCCTATGGGTTATTTGATGATCAAGATTGGTTTGAGTTGCATGTTTTATTATTGGTGCTGTCCTATGGTGCTCTCCGTGTCACGCAAGCATGAGGGATCCCCGTTGTAGGGTGTTGCAATACGTTCATGATTCGCTTATAGTGGGTTGCGTGAGTGACTGAAACACAAACCCGAGTAAGGGGGTTGTTGCGTATGGGATAAAGAGGACTTGATGCTTTAATGCTATGGTTGGGTTTTACCTTAATGATCTTTAGTAGTTGCGGATGCTTGCTAGAGTTCCAATCATAAGTGCATATGATCCAAGTAGATAAAGTGTGTTAGCTTATGCCTCTCCGTCATATAAAATTGCAATAATGATTACCGGTCTAGTTATCGATTGCCTAGGGACAAATAACTTTCTCGTAACAAAAAGTTCTTTACTAAAACTAACTTAGTTGTGTCTTTATCTAAACAGCCCCTACCTTTTATTTACTTGCTCTTTATTATCTTGCAAACCTATCCAACAACACCTACAAAGTACTTCTAGTTTCATACTTGTTCTAGGTAAAGCGAACATCAAGCGTGCGTAGAGTTGTATCGGTGGTCGATAGAAATTGAGGGAATATTTGTTCTGCCTTTAGCTCCTCGTTGGGTTCGACACTCTTACTTATCGAAAACTGTTGTGATCCCCTATACTTGTGGGTTATCAAGACCTTTTTCTGGCACCGTTGCCGGGGAGCAATAGCGTGGGGTAAATATTCTCGTGTGTGCTTGTTTGCTTTATCACTAAGTAATTTTTATTTGATGTTCTTAGTTGTTTTCTATCTTTAGTTATGGGTAGGAAACGCAAAATACCAAAAAAATTAGTTGTACCTACTAAACCAATGGTTGAAGAACCACTCAAAATCTATCACACTACTGAAGCTTATTACTTGGATCATCTTCGATCCCTATGTGCTCGTGCTGAAACCCCAACTAGCTTAGTTGAGGGCAAATCTTTAGATGAGCATGCTTGTTATGTGCGACACCGAATATCTGAAAAAGGGAAAATTTTACTGGGTCAAATTCAACGTTTGCAATGCTTTGCTTGGAATTTATGCGAAATATATGATATTACATGTTGTTCTGAAAACCCTAAGAAACACCTTCCCTATCAATGTGAGTTTAGTGATAATAGAATCGTATCTTCATATGCTAAGGGTGTTTATAGTTACTATGATGTTCAACAAACTAAAGAATTTGTTGCTTTTAAGGGTGCTTATGAAATTGCTTCTTTGATTGAAAAGTATGATGCTACTCTTTACAAGTCTGAAAATTTTGACATACTTAAATATTGCTATGATAATTATGCTTCTAATGCCTATGTTGAACCATATATTGAGGACTACCCCGCTGTCCAGGAAGAGACTAATATTTTGCAGTAGTCTATGGAAGAAGAAATTGATGAAACTGTGAGCTCATTGGATGAAAAAGATGAGGAGGAGAGCGAAGAACAAAAGGAGGAAGAGCGGATTAGTTACCTGTGCCCACCTTCTAATGAGAGTAACTCTTCAACTCATACATTGTTTAATTTCCCTTCGTGCTTACCGAAGGATGATTGCTATGATGATTGTTATGATCCCGTTGATTCTCTTGAAATATCCCTTTTTGATGATGCTTGCTATGCTTGTGGCCAAGATGCCGATATGAATTATGCTTATGAAGATGAACTTGCTACAGTTCCTTATGTTAAACGTGAAATTGTTGCTATTGCACCCACACATGATAGTCCTATTATCTTTTTGAATTCTCCCAACTACACTATATCGGAGAAGTTTACCCTTATTAAGGATTATATTGATGGGTTGCCTTATACCATTGCACATGATGATTTTGATGAATATAATATGCATGTGCTTGATGCTCCTACTTGCAATTATTATGAGAGAGGAACTATATCTCCACCTCTCTATGTTTCCAATATGATCAAATTGCAAGAAACTGCTTATGCTATGCATTGGCCTTTACTATGTGTGCATGAATTGTTCTTTTATGACATGCCGATGCACATGAAGAGAGTTAGACTTCGTTGTTGCATGATATATGTTACTTTGTTCTCACTACTAAATTATAAATCATTTTTAATTAAAATTGGCTTTGATATACCTTGGGATCCGGGTGGATTCATTACTTGAGCACTATATGCCTAGCTTAATGGCTTTAAAGAAAGCGCTGCCAGGGAGACAACCCGGAAGTTTTAGAGAGTCAGTTATTTCTGTTGAGTGCTTTCATATAGTTTAAAAACAACAAAAATAAAGAGGGGAACCCAAAACTTTTTCAAAAAAAGGAAAGTGAAAGTGAGAAAGACAAGCATTGTTGAAGTGGGAGAGCTCCTTGAACTTTGTTCATGCTCACGACAAATTTGTGAATCTTGATTACAGAAACTTTTCAACAAAAATAATTATCCCCTTGTACAATTCCATTGTATTATAAAAATAATGTGCCAAGGTTTGCCTTTAGGATGTTTACATTTGCTTGATGGTTTGTACTGTGCAGGACAGAAACTTTGGCTGTAGTGCACGATTTTACATCTTTATCTGAAACGTCAAATGGTTCTGATTCTTTTTGCACTGTCTTTATATACATTTTTTTATTTTTCCTAATTTTGGCAGAATACTTCAAGTATCAGAAGTATGGTGAATGTTCAGATTATTACAGACTGTTCTGTTTTAGTCAGATTCTGTTTTTGATGCATAGTTTGCTTGTTTTGATGAAACTATCGATTTATATCAGTGGATTAAGCCATGGAAAAGCTATATTACAATAGACACAATGCAAAAACAAAATATGAATTGGTTTGCAATAGTACTTAGAGTAGTGATTTGCTTTATTATACTAACGGATCCTACCGAGTTTTCTGTTGAAGTTTTGTGTGGATGAAGTTTTCGATGATCGAGAAGGTCTCGATGTGAGAAGAAGGAAGAGAGGCAAGAGCTCAAGCTTGGGGATGCCCGAGGCACCCCAAGTAAATATTCAAAGAGATTCAAGCGTCTAAGCTTGGGGATGCCCCGGAAGGCATCCCCTCTTTCTTCAACAAGTATCGGCATGTTTTTGGATTCGTTTCGTTCATGCGATATGTGCAATCTTGGAGCGTCTTTTGCACTTAGTTTTCATTTTTATTTTATGCACCATGCTGGTATGAGGTAGTCATTGGTTGATTTATAGAATGATGTATGCACTTCACTTATATCTTTTGAGTATGGCTTTATAGAATGCTTCATGTGCTTCACTTATATCATTTGAAGTTTGGATTGCCTGTTTCTCTTTACATAGAAAACCGCCATTTGTAGAATGCTCTTTTGCTTCACTTATATTTGTTAGAGCGTGGGCATATCTTTTGTAGAAAGAATTAAACTCTCTTGCTTCACTTATATCTATTTTGAGAGATGACAGGAATTGGTCATTCACATGGTTAGTCATAAAATCCTACATAAAACTTGTAGATCACTGAATATGATATGTTTGATTCCTTGCAATAGTTTTGCGATATAAAGATGGTGATATTAGAGTCATGCTAGTGGGTAGTTGTGGATTAGTAGAAATACTTGTGTTGAGGTTTGTGATTCCCGTAGCATGCACGTATGGTGAACCGTTATGTAACGAAGTCGGAGCATGAGGTATTTATTGATTGTCTTCCTTATGAGTGGCGGTCGGGGACGAGCGATGGTCTTTTCCTACCAATCTATCCCCCTAGGGCCATGCGTAGTAGTAATTTGCTTCGAGGGCTAATAAACTTTTGCAATAAGTATGTGAGTTCTTTATGACTAGTGTTGAGTCCATGGATTATACACACTCTCACCCTTCCATCATTGCTAGCCTCTCTAGCATCGCGCAACTTTCGCCGGTACCATAAACCCACCATATACCTTCTCGCCAAAACAGCCACCATACCTACCTATCATGGCATTTCCATAGCCATTCCGAGATATATTGCCATGCAACTTCCATCATCATCATATACATGACTTAAGCATTCATTGTCATATTGCTTTGCACGATCATAAGATAGCTAGCATGATGTTTTCATGTCTTGTCCGTTTTTTGATGTCATTGCTACGCTAGATCATTGCACATCCTGGTACACTGCCAGAGGCATTCATATAGAGTCATATGTTTGTTCTAGTATCGAGTTGTAAGTAAATAAAAGTGTGATGATCATCATTATTAGAGCATTGCCCCCCCAAAAAAAGAGAGGCCAAAGAAGCCTAAATAAAAAAAGGGGGCCAAAGAAGCCCATCAAAAAAAAGAAAAAGAAAAAAGAATAAAAGAATAAAAGGGGGCAATGTTACTATCCTTTTACCACACTTGTGCTTCAAAGTAGCACCATGTTCTTCATATAGAGAGTCTCTTGAGTGATATACTAGTGGGAATTTTCATTATAGAACTTGCCTTGTATATTCCAACGATGGGATTCCTCAAATGCCCTAGGTCTTCATGAGCAAGCAACTTGGATGCACACCCACTTAGTTTCAGTTTGAGCTTTCATATACTTATAGCTCTAGTGCATCCGTTGCATGGAAATCCCTACTCACTCACATTGATATCTATTGATGGGCATCTCCATAGCCCGTTGATACGCCTAGTTGATGTGAGACTATCTTCTCCTTTTTGTCTTCTCCACAACCACCATTCTATTCCACCTATAGTGCTATATCCATGGCTCACGCTCATGTATTGCGTGAGGGTTGAAAATGATGAAGCACGTTAAAAAGTATGAACCAATTGCTCAGCTTGTCATCGGGGTTGTGCATGATGTGAATATTTTGTGTGGTGAAGATGGAGCATAGCCAGACTATATGATTTTGTAGGGATAACTTTCTTTGGCCTTGTTATTTTTAAAAGACGTGATTGCTTTATTAGTGGGCTTGAAGTATTATTGTTTTTATGTCAAATGATAGACTATTGCTTTGAATCACTCGTGTCTTAATATTCATGCCATGATTAGATATGTGATCAAGATTATGCTAGGTAGCATTCCACATCAAAAATTATTTTTTTATCATTTACCTACTCGAGGACGAGCAGGAATTAAGCTTGGGGATGCTGATACGTCTCCGTCGTATCTATAAATTTTGATTGTTCCATGCCAATATTCTACAACTTTCATATACTTTTGGCAACTTTTTATACTATTTTTGCGACTAACATATTGATCCAGTGCCCAGTGTCAGTTCCTGTTTGTTGCATGTTTTATGTTTCGCAGAGTATCCATATCAAACGGAATCCAAACGGGATAAAAACGGACGGAGCTTATTTTTGGAATATTTGGAAAATTCTGAAAGAAAAATCCACACGAGACGGTGCCCGAGGTGGCCACGAGGCAGGGGGCGCGCCCCTGACCCTCGTGGGCCACCCGTAAGGTGGTTGATGCCCTTCTTCGGCCGCAAGAAAGCTAATTTTTGGTAAAAATCACGACGAAGGCTTCAGGACAATCGGAGTTACGGATCTCCATATATATACGAAATGGTGAAAGGGCAGCAACACAGAACGCAGAAACAGAGAGAGACAGAGAGACAGATCCAATCTCGGAGGGGCTCTCGCCCCTCCCGTGCCATGGAGGCCATGGACCCGAGGGGAAACCCTTCTTCCATCTAGGGAGGAGGTCAAGGAAGACGAATAATGAGGGGGGCTCTCTCCCCCTCGCTTCCGGTGGCACCGGAGTGCCACCGAGGGCCATCATCATCACCGCAATCTTCACCAACAACTTCACCGCCATCATCACCAACTCTTCCCCCTCTATGCAGTGGTGTAACCTCTCTCTTACCTGCTGTAATCTGTACTTAAACATGGTGCTCAACGCTATATATTATTTCCCAATGATGTATGGCTATCCTATGATGTTTGAGTAGATCCGTTTTGTCCTATGGGTTATTTGATGATCGAGATTGGTTTGAGTTACATGTTTTATTATTGGTGCTGTCCTATGGTGATCTTCGTGTCGCGCAAGCGTGAGGGATCCCCGTTGTAGGATGTTGCAATACATTCATGATTCTCTTATAGTGGGTTGCATGAGTGACTGAAACACAAACCCGAGTAAGGGGGTTGTTGCGTATGGGATAAAGAGGACTTGATGCTTTAATGCTATGGTTGGGTTTTACCTTAATGATCTTTAGTAGTTGCGGATGCTTGCTAGAGTTCCAATCATAAGTGCATATGATCCAAGTAGAGAAAGTATGTTAGCTTATGCCTCTCCGTCATATAAAATTGCAATAATGATTACCGGTCTAGTTATCGATTGCCTAGGGACAAATAACTTTCTCGTAACAAAAAGTTCTTTACTAAAACTAACTTAGTTGTGTCTTTATCTAAACAGCCCCTACCTTTTATTTACTTGCTCTTTATTATCTTGCAAACCTATCCAACAACACCTACAAAGTACTTCTAGTTTCATACTTGTTCTAGTTAAAGCGAACATCAAGCGTGCGTAGAGTTGTATCGGTGGTCGATAGAACTTGAGGGAATATTTGTTCTGCCTTTAGCTCCTCGTTGGGTTCAACACTCTTACTTATCGAAAACTGTTGCGATCCCCTATACTTGTGGGTTATCAAGGCGCGATGAGAAAACTCTTTTGGAGGAGACATCTCCTGGGTACTTACGTGGGCGGAGGGGAGAAGGCCGGGATAACCAGCTCTGATGGCCACTTCTGTGCCATCGTAGCTTGCCTGATAAAGGACCCCCTCCTTGAGCTCTATGAATATATCCGGATCCTCTTCAAATCCTGGATCCAGGTCTCGAATATGGTCCTCCGGCTACGGAGCAGGGCTATAGATCCCCGCGATGACCTTCCTCCATTCCTGTTAAACATAGTCGGATTAAGTTCAAGTAGGTGCGACTCAGGAAGAGGATTGAGTAAGGTTATGAAGCGAAAGCTCACCTAGCTAGGAGGGTTGTATAAGGAAAGGCCCTCTTGGCACTTAAGGCGAGTAAGGTCTTCTTGCTCCCGTTCATAAAGATCAGCCAACATGGCGGCCAAGGCGGCAAAGTTGTCCGGACCCTTGTGCCCGCAGCATGATGCGTCATCCTCCCCATTGTAGTGCCACATGGGGAGTCCTCTGGATTGGAGTGGCTGAATGCCTCGCGTTATTGAAATCTCCATTACCTCAATTATGGATAGTCCGGATTGGGCGAGCATCTTTATCTTGCTCATTAACTTCTTAATCTCCGCACTGTCCTCCTCTTCGAGGCTCCAGGGACGCCAATTGTGGCATTTCTTTAATGGAGCATTGCAAAATTCGGGTAGGCCCCGCCGGATTGGGTCTGGGAGAACTACGTCTTAAATATAAAACCACTCTGAGGGCCACTCTTCGGATGCCTTCTTCGGAGTGCTGGGCATGCATCCTGTTCCGGCTATATGCCATACTTCGACATCGCCCACCTCGAATAAAGACCCATTTTGGGATCAGGGGACGAGGCAGAAAAGTTTCCTCCATAACTCAAAATGGGCCTCGCAGCCTAAGAACATCTCGCAAAGAGCCACGAAGCCCGCGATGTGCAGAATGGAGCCCCGCGTGAGATTGTGCAGCTGGAGGCCGTAGTACTCCAGGAGACCTCAGAGGAAAGGGTGGATTGGAAATCCAATGCCTCTTAAAAGGAAGGAGACGAAGCACACTCGCTGCCCTTCGGTAGGATTGGGGAAATTTTCCGCCAGGGCTTCGCCATTTATGGAAGTTAATCCCGCCCGAACGGGAACCAGGTCCGCATGAGGAAGATATCCTTGCACCTCACTAGTACAGCGAGCTCCTAAGCAAACGGTTTTTAACCCCTTTTCACGACAGCATTTGGAACCATCGCCAAGTGAGTGTGGGCGATAGGGGGGTCCTTCCCACACGACCCAGAAACTGTCGGGGATATGCCCTTCTGGCACGCAGGCTCGGCAAAATGAGAACGTGTGCGACCAGCGAGTGCTCAAATACGGAAATACGTACAGTAGAGCTAAAAAATACAATTATACAGCGAAATTGTTTCCGGTCGCAAGTACATCCCACACAGTCAGTCCCTGCCAAACGCTTTCGTTCATATGTACATCCCACACAGTCGCTCCAAGGAAAACGTTTCCGTTCACAGGTACATCACAAACATTTTTTCCGTTAAATCGTTTGTGTTATTGAATGTATCACGTAGAAGAAACTGTGTGGCGAAGGCTCTCCATCACACACCGTTTTTATGTGGTAAACGTTTGCGCAAGGTGGCCTAACACAAACAGTTTTCAAGAGAAAGTCATGTGTGAATATTGTTCATTGATCCAACACGGTTTATTCCTAGAAACTATATGCGTTGCCTGAGGTCATCGCCCACGTTATTTTTTCAACAACCGTTTGCAATAGCAAAACCCAGTTAGTAGGCTAATTCACCATTAGCTGGCTAATTATCCAATTATTCATAATCCATTTATTAATCTAATTGACATTTCATATTAAGCACACAATATATTTCATTTTCATAATTGAAATACATCAGAGTACAACATCATATAGCTTCAGCACTCAGCTATCCCATTACACAACTACACCAGGACCAAGTTTCACATGCAACATCTATAACCTTTTGAAATTAGCATCATAGATGGTACATAGACAAATGTATCTCATCTGGAAAACTGCTGAAGCAGAAGGCGAATATTGAACCTTCATTGATGTTGAAGGTCTTTGTAACTTTAGGCCAGTGCCTGTGGATGATTGACCGTCCATCCTTCGCCCTCTTCAGGAACACTTCAATATTGAACCGTGGGTGTTGTATGAATACCTTCCTTGCCTCCTGACCATACAGGTGGTTTCAAAGGTAATCATCAGTGAACTGCTTTGGAAAGGCCTGAAAACAAGGATGTGCATAAATATCTTCTCTATATTGGAAATGGGGCAAAGGAATAAAAAAGGAAAGGTATAATAGTCAGTACCATCCTGTAGTGAACTGATGTCTTCTTCATTGTGCAGATAAAGATCTTGTTGTTTTTTGTCGCTAATTTCTTTATCCTAACAATCTTTATGAGTTTCTTGACTTGACTGATATTCATGGACAACTCATTTCCCCATATGCGAAAAGGATCGAACAGTGGGTCAAAACCTCTGACAGCAGGACCTACATGTGCAAGACCAAATTGTTAAAAACCTAAATATTAGAATGGTTCCTACAATTGCACAATAATGTGCTATTAGACAACGGACCATGCACGTGCTAACCTCGATTGTAAACCTCGGTGCTTCCCATTGTTTCCCTGCAACACATATAAGGTAGTTAGTCATCAGGTTAAGTAAGGGTTCACATGCTATCAGTAAAATATGTTGATGAAAAATAAGCACATTGCAGATTCATCAGATTAATTCAAGCCACACGAAAAGCCCATTTATCCAAACCAAGCATGATTGAGAACTAGGAAATATAGCACTTGTATATGTTTCTCATGTATTACGTGCAGCCAAATTCGATTTATTCCTCACATGCACAACAATATAAAATTCTACACACGACAATTGGACATCGCATTGCAGAATTGAACCAAGCAGTTAACTAAACACCAGAACAAATGAACCAACATTAACTGAGCACCACATTGCACAATATAACATACTTCTAATAGAAGATCGGACAGTTAATCAAACAGTTAACTACACCCAATTGTAGCAATTGTATTTGTTTCTCATGTATTTACCACAGCCAAATTCAATTTATTCCTCACATGGTATACAATAATAGAATGCGCCCACAACTATTGAACATCGCATTGCAGAATTGAACCAAACAGTTAACTAAACACCACAACACAAATGAACCAAACGTTAATTGAGCACCACATTGCACAATGTATAACCAAACCAAGCATGCTTGACAACTTGGAAATATAGCAATTGTATTTGTTTCTCATGTATTTTGTAAAGATAAATTCGATTTATTTCTCACATGGAAGACAATACAAAATTGCAGCCTAAAGAATTGAACATCACATTTGCAGAATTGAACCAAACAGTTAACTGAAGACGACAACTAATTAACAAAATAGTTAATAAGTGAGCACCACACCGCACGACATAGAAAACATATACACTAAAGCAACGGATTGCATGGTAAAATTAGATAGCACAATTTACTAGAATTTGTGAAGGAAAGGCAGGAGCAGCACACACAACGGGTAAACCGATCATGCTTAACCGGCGTAGCTAGCAAATGGCAAGGTGCTCATTCAAGATCTGGGGGTCGGCACGAATGGCAGCCATCGCGACCTCATCTGTGCGTGCAGCCACGATGTGCTTCTCCGCTGCCAAATGCTTGATGTCTACTACACAACCTTCTTCTTGTAGACGTTGTTGGGCCTCCAAGTGCAGAGGTTTGTAGGACAGTAGCAAATTTCCCTCACGTGGATAACCTAAGGTTTATCAATCCGTAGGAGGCGTAGGATGAAGATGGTCTCTCTCAAGCAAACCTACAACCAAATAACAAAGAGTCTTTTGTGTCCCCAACACACCCAATACAATGGTAAATTGTATAGGTGCACTAGTTCGGCGAAGAGATGGTGATACAAGTGGTATATGGATGGTAGATAAAGGTTTTTGTAATCTGAAAATATAAAAACAGCAAGGTAACTAATGATAAAAGTGAGCACAAATGGTATTGCAATGCGTTGAAACAAGGCCTAGGGTTCATACTTTCACTAGTGCAAGTTCTCTCAACAATAATAACATAATTGGATCACATAACTATCCCTCAACATGCAACAAAGAGTCACTCCAAAGTTACTAATAGCAGAGAACAAACTAAGAGATTATGGTAGGGTATGAAACCACCTCAAAGTTATCCTTTCTGATTGACCTATTCAAGAGTCCGTAGTAAAATAACATGAAGTTATTCTTTCCGTTCGATCTATCATAGAGTT
Source organism: Triticum urartu (assembly GCF_003073215.2). NCBI lineage: Eukaryota > Viridiplantae > Streptophyta > Magnoliopsida > Poales > Poaceae > Triticum > Triticum urartu. Next base: position 125,785,059 of record NC_053024.1, on the reverse strand, counting down.
CGTACTAGAATAACACCTTAAGACACAAATCAACCAAAACCTTAATGTCACCTAGATACTCCAATGTCACCTCAAGTATCCGTGGGTAAGATAGATTATATGATATGCATCACACAATCTTAGATTCATCTATTCAAACCAACACAAAGTACTTCAAAGAGTGCCCCAAAGTTTCTACAGGAGAGTCAAGACAAAAATGTGTGCCAACCCCTATGCATAGGTTCATGGGCGGAACCCGCAAGTTGATCACCAAAACATACATCAAGTGGATCAATAGAATACCCCATTGTCTCCACGGGTATCCCACGCAAGACATACATCAAGTGTTCTCAAATCCTTAAAGTCTCAATCCGATAAGATAACTTCAAAGGGAAAACTCAATCCATTACAAGAGAGTAGAGGGGGAGAAACATCATAAGATCCAACTATAATAGCAAAGCTTGCGATACATGAAGATCGTACCACCTCAAGAACACGAGAGAGAGAGAGAGAGATCAAACACATAGCCACTGGTACATACCCTCAGCCCCGAGGGAGAACTACTCCCTCCTCATCACCGAGAGCACCGGGATGATGAAGATGGCCACTGAAGAGGGATTCCCCCTCCGGCAGGGTGCCGGAACGGGTCTAGATTGGTTTTCAGTGGCTACGGAGGCTTCTAGCGGCTGAACTCCCGATCTATTCTCGTCCCTGAAGTTTTTAGGGTATATGGGTATATATAGGAGGAAGAAGTACGTCGGTAGATCTCCGGACTGTCCACGAGGCAGGGGGCGCGCCCAGGGGGGGTGGGCACGCCCCCACCCTTGTGGGCAGCCCGGGACTCTTCTGGTCCATCTCCGATACTCCGTGGGCTTCTTCTGGTCCAAAAATAAGTTTCGTGAAGTTTCAGGTCAATTGGACTCCGTTTGATTTTCCCTTTCTGCGATACTCTAACACAAGGAAAAAAACAGAAACTGGCACTGAGCTCTAGGTTAATAGGTTAGTCCCAAAAATCATATAAAATAGCATATAAATGCATATAAAACATCCAAGGTTGATAATATAATAGCATGGAACAATCAAAAATTATAGATACGTTGGAGACGTATCAGCATCCCCAAGCTTAATTCCTGCTCGTCCTCGAGTAGGTAAATGATAAAAACAAAATTTTTGATGTGGAATACTACCTAACATATTTATCCATGTAGTTCTCTTTATTATGGCAAGAATATCCAGATCCATAAGATTCAAGACAAAAGTTTAATATTGACATAAAAATAATAATACTTCAAGCATACTAACCAAGCAATTATGTCTTCTCAAAATAACATGGCCAAAGAGAGCTACCCCTACAAAATCATATAGTCTGCTATGCTCTATCTTCACCACACAAAATATTTAAATCATGCACAACCCCGATGACAAGCCAAGCAATTGTTTCATACTTTTGATGTTCTCAAACTTTTTCAATCTTCACGCAATACATAAGCGTGAGCCATGGACATAGTACTATAGGTGGAATAGAATGGTGGTTGTGGAGAAGACAAAAAGGGAGAAGATAGTCTCACACCAACTAGGCGTATCAACGGGCTATGGAGATGCCCATTAATAGATAGCAATGTGAGTGAGTAGGGATTGCCATGCAACGGATGCACTAGAGCTATAAGTGTATGAAAGCTCAACAAAAGGAACTAAGTGGGTGTGCATCCAACTTGCTTGCTCACGAAGACCTAGGGCATTTTGAGGAAGCCTATCACTGCAATATACAAGCCAAGTTCTATAATGAAAAATTCCCACTAGTATATGAAAGTGATATCATAGGAGACTCTCTATCATGAAGATCATGGTGCTACTTTGAAGCACAAGTGTGGTAAAAGGATAGTAGCATTGTCCCTTCTCTCCCTTTCTCTCATTTTTAGGCATTTTCTCTTTTTTTATGGCCTCTCTCTTTTTTATTTATTTAGTTCGGAGTCTCATCCCGACTTGTGGGGGAATCATAGTCTCCATCATCCTTTCCTCACTTGGGTCAATGCTCTAAAAATGATGATCATCACACTTTTATTTACTTACAACTCAACAATTACAACTCAATACTTAGAACAAAATATGACTATGTGAATGCCTCCGGCGGTGTACCGGGATATGCAATGAATCAAGAGTGACATGTATGAAAGAATTATGAACGGTGGCTTTGCCACAAATACAATGTCAACTACATGATCATGCAAAGCAATATGACGATGATGGAGCGTGTCATAGTAAACGGAACGGTGGAAAGTTGCATGGAAATATATCTCAGAATGGCTATGGAAATGCCATGATATGTAGGTATGGTGGCTGTTTTGAGGAAGGTATATGGTGGGTATATGATACCAACGAAAAGTGCGCGGTATTAGAGAGGCTAGCAATGTTGGAAGGGTGAGAGTGCGTATAATCCATGGACTCAACATTAGTCATAAAGAACTCACATACTTATTGCAAAAATCTATTAGTTATTGAAACAAAGTACTACACGCATGCTCCTTGGGGGATAGATTGGTAGGAAAAGACCATCGCTTGTCCCCGACCGCCACTCATAAGGAAGACAATCAATAAATAAATCATGCTCCGACTTCATCACATAACGGTTCACCATACGTGCATGCTACGGGAATCACAAACTTCAACACAAGTATTCCTCAAATTCACAACTACTCAACTAGCATGACTCTAATATCACCATCTCCATATCTCAAAACAATCATCAAATATCAAACTTCTCATAGTATTCAATGCACTTTATATGAAAGTTTTTATTATATCGCTCTTGGATGCCCATCATATTAGGACTAAATTCATAACCAAAGCAAACTACCATGCTGTTTAGAGACTCTCAAAATGATATAAGTGAAACATGAGAGTTCATCTATTTCTTCAAAATAAAACCACCGTCATTCTCTAAAAGGATATAAGTGAAGCACTAGAGCAAATGCCAAACTACTCCAAAAGATATAAGTGAACATTAATGAGTAGTCAAATAATTATGCAACTATGTGAAGACTCTCTAACATTTAAGAATTTCAGGTCTTGGAATTTTATTCAAACAGAAAGCAAAACAAAATAAAATAAAATGATGCTCCAAGAAAAACACATATCATGTGGCAAATAAAAATATAGCTCCAAGTAAAGTTACCGATGAACGAAGACGAAAGGGGGGATGCCTTCCGGGGCATCCCCAAGCTTAGGATTTTGGTTGTACTTGAATATTACCTTGGGGTGCCTTGGTAATCCCCAAGCTTAGGCTCTTGCCACTCCTTATTCCATAGTCCATCGAATCTTCACCCAAAACTTGAAAACTTCACATCACAAAACTTAACAGAAAATCTTCGTGAGCTCCGTTAGTAAAAGAAAACAAACCACCACTTCAAGGTACTTTAATTAACTCATTCTTTATTTATATTGGTGTTAAACATACTGTATTACAACTTTTATATGGTTCATAAACTCTATTACTAGCCATAGATTCATCAAAATAAGCAAACAACACACGAAAAACAGAATTTGTCAAAAACAGAACAGTCTGTAGTAATATGTTGGTTTCGAATACTTCTGGAACCCCCAAAATTCTAAAATAAATTTCGGGAGGTGAGGAATTTATCTATTACTTATCTTCAAAAAGAATTAACTAAATATCACTCTCCAATAAAAAATGGCAGCAATTCTCGCGAGCACTAAAGTTTCTGTTTTTTACAGCAAGATCAAAAAGACTTTCCCCAAGTCTTCCCAAAGGTTCTACTTGGCACAAACACTAATTAAACATAAAAACTCAATCATAACAGAGGCTAGATAAATTATTTATTACTAAACAGGAACAAAAATCAAGGAACAAAAATAAAATTGGGTTGCCTCCCAACAAGCGCTATCGTTTAACGCCCCTAGCTAGGCATGATGATTTCAACGATGCTCACATAAAAGATAAGAATTGTAACATAAAGAGAGCATCATGAAGAATATGACTAACACATTTAAGTCTAACCCACTTCCTATGCATAGGGATTTTGTGAGCAAACAACTTGTGGGAACAAGAATCAACTTGCATAGGAAGGTAAAACAAGGATAACTTCAATATTTTCAACGTATAGAGAGGAAACTTGATATTATTGCAACTCCTACCAGCATATATTCCTCCCTCATAATAATTTTCAGTAGCATCATGAATGAATTAAACAATATAACCATCACATAGAGCATTCTTTTCATGATCTACAAGCATAGAAAATTTACTACTCTACACATAAGCAAATTTCTTCTCATGAATAGTGGTGGGAGCAAACTCAACGAAATAGCTATCATGTGAGGCATAACCCAATTGAAAATTAAAATCATAGTGACAAGTTTCATGGTTATCATTATTATTAATAGCATACAAGTCATCACAATAATCATCATAGGTAGCAACTTTGTTCTCATAATCAATTGGAACCTCTTCCGAAATAGTGGAATCATTACCAAATAAAGTCATGACCTCTCCAAATCCACTTTTATAATTATTAGTTTATCACAATAAGATTCAACATCCCCCAAAATAGTGGGATCATTACTTCCTAATGTTGACACTCTTCCAAACCCACTTTCATCAATATAATCATAAATAGGAGGCATGCTATCATCATAATAAATTTGCTCATCAAAACTTGGGGACAAAAAATATCATTTTCATCAAACATAGCATCCCCAAGCTTGTGGCTTTGCCTATCATTAGCATCGTGGATATTCAAGGAATTCATACTAACAACATTGCAATCATGCTCATCATTCAAATATTTAGTGCCAAACTTCTAATGCATTCTTCTTGTTGCACTTGATCACAATTATCGGAATCCTTATTTTCACGAAAGATATTAAAAAGATGAAGCATATGAGGTACCCTCAATTCCAATTTCTTTTGTAATTTTCTTTTATAGACTAAACTAGTGATAAAACAAGAAACAAAAAGATTCGATTGCAAGATCTAAAGATATACCTTCAAGCGCTAACCTCCCCGGCAACGGCGCCAGAAAAGAGCTTGATGTCTACTACACAACCTTCTTCTTGTAGACGTTGTTGGGCCTCCAAGTGTAGAGGTTTGTAGGACAGTAGCAAATTTCCCTCAAGTGGATGACCTAAGGTTTATAAACCCGTAGGAGGCGTAGGATGAAGATGGTCTCTCTCAAGCAACCCTGCAACCAAATAACAAAGAGTCTCTTGTGTCCCCAACACACCCAATACAATGGTAAATTGTATAGGTGGACTAGTTCGCCGAAGAGATGGTGATACAAGTGGTATATGGATGGTAGATAAAGGTTTTTGTAATCTGAAAATATAAAAACAGCAAGGTAACTAATGATAAAAGTGAGCACAAATGGTATTGCAATGCGTTGAAACAAGGCCTAGGGTTCATACTTTCACTAGTGCAAGTTCTCTCAACAATAATAACATAATTGGATCACATAACTATCCCTCAACACGCAACAAAGAGTCACTCCAAAGTTAATAGCAGAGAACAAACGAAGAGATTATGGTAGGGTACGAAACCACCTCAAAGTTACCCTTTCTGATCGATCTATTCAAGTGTCCGTAGTAAAATAACATGAAGCTATTATTTCCGTTCGATCTATCATAGAGTTCGTACTAGAATAACACCTTAAGAAACAAATCAACCAAAACCCTAATGTCACCTAGATACTCCAATGTCACCTCAAGTATCTGTGGGTATGATTATACAATATGCATCACACAATCTCAGATTCATCTATACAAACCAACACAAAGTACTTCAAAGAGTGCCCCAAAGTTTCTACTCGAGAGTCAAGACGAAAATGTGTGCCAACCCCTATGCATAGGTTCATGGGCGGAACCCGCAAGTTGATCACCAAAACATACAGCAAGTGGATAAATAGAATACCCCATTGTCTCCACGGGTATCCCACGCAAGACATACATCAAGTGTTCTCAAATCCTTAAAGACTCAATACGATAAGATAGCTTCAAAGGGAAAACTCAATCCATTACAAGAGAGTAGAGGGGGAGAAACATCATAAGATCCAACTATAATAGCAAAGCTCGCGATACATCAAGATCGTACCACCCCAAGAACACGAGAGAGAGAGAGAGAGATCAAACGCATAGCTACTAGTACATACCCTCAGCCCCGAGGAAGAACTACTCCCTCCTCGTCATGGAGAGCACCGGGATGATGAAGATGGCCACCGGAGAGGGTTTCCCCCTCCGGCAGGGTGCCGGAATGGGTCTAGATTGGCTTTCGGTGGCTACGGAGGCTTCTGGCGGCGGAACTCCCGATCTATTCTTGTCCCTGAAGTTTTTAGGGTATATGGGTTTATATAGGAGGAAGAAGTACGTCGGTGGTGGGCAGCCCGGGACTCTTTTGGTCCATCTTCGATACTCAGTGGGCTTCTTCTGGTCCAAAAATAAGTTTCATGAAGTTTCAGGTCAATTGGACTCCGTTTGATTTTCCTTTTCCGCAATACTCTAAAACAAGGAAAAAAAGCAGAAACTGGCACTGGGCTCTAGGTTAATAGGTTAGTCCCAAAAATCATATAAAATAGCATATAAATGCATATAAAACATCCAAGGTTGATAATATAATAGCATGGAACAATCAAAAATTATAGATACGTTGGAGACATATCAATGCTCCTTGAGGTCCTGGCTATACTGCATGCACCATGGCTTAGGCCGGCACTTATTTGGTGGAGGGTCGGTGATTTGGGTGGAAAGGTGTCGTGCTCACGCCGGCGGTCGGGGCATGTGGGATGTGGAAGGAGGAGGAGGATGGGGTCAGGTGTGGATTACCTACCTGGATAGGCGAGGCCGAGCAGCGTGAAGGAGGGTCACCAGCAAGGAGGCGACGGCGCTGCAAGCAAGGAGTGAAGGTTTCAACTTGGAAAAGAAGGCGGAAACAGGGGAAATGTGGCTTTTGGTAAGGGGGAGAGGGCGGGGAGGTAGATTTTTCCGCGAAAGCCGAAAATTTGGAATCGCTTCAGCCAAAAAATTGGCGGGCAAAGTGTCATCAGATACAGTCCCTTATTCAGACACGGTCCGAAGATATTTGTGCTGCATCTCACACGGTTGGTTATAATAAACTGTGTGGGATCTACTTGATTTTTCGTTTTGATTTGAATTAAATAATGGGGTCACAGCGGCCATGGACGGTGTTTCAATTGCTAGAACTTTTATCTGAAGTGAACATGCAACTATAGGTGTGTCGCCCAAAAAATTGGAATTATTCAGGGTTCGTTTGGACATTTTTATACATTAACTGGGTTTTCTAGGCATTTTATGCGCATAATTAAAATTTGAACTACATGCACATGCTCCAGTGCATATAAACTGGTTGAAAAATCAAATATGTGTCCTTGGTTGCATGCTTAGGTCCCATGCAAGAAATGGGAATGAATTTCAAACACCCTGCCATCGTCACTCGGCCGCAAACATTAGATACCTATTTTTTAAATTCTAGTAAATACAAAGCTCATCTGAAATTCATGAAACTTGGCATGCTGTCATGGAGCGGCATGAACATGTCATGGTAAATTTTTTGTCCCATTTGGGGCAGGTTTGGGTATAAGCTTCTCACAAACTAGAGCTTCTCACAACAAGCGTGACAGTTTCGGTAGGGAACGTGCCACCTTTGGGGACGAAATGATATCCGTTGCCTCTTATTGCTTTCAAAAAAATTCGAGTGTCAACATAGAACAACAATAATATTGTGTTCAATTTTGGAATTTTTCGGGGTCCGTTTGGACATTTTTATACAATAACTGGGTTTTCCATGCATTTTATGTGCATAATTCAAATTTGAACTACATGCATATTCTCCAGTGCATATAAACTGGTTGAAAAATCAAATATGTGTCCTTGGGTGCATTCTTAGGTCCCATGCAAGAAATGAGAGCAAACTCCCTGCCGCCGTTACTCGGCCGCAAACATTGAGATACCTGGTTTTTAAATTCTAGTAAATCCAAAACTCGTCTGAAATTCATGAAACTTGGCATGCTATCATGGAGCGACATCAACATGCCGTGGTAAAAATATTGTCCCATTTGGGGCAGGTTTGGGTATAAGTTTCTCACAAACCAGAGCTTCTCACAACAAGCGTGATGGTTCCGGTAGGGAACGTGACACCTTTAGGGACGAAACGATATCTATTGCCTCTTATTGCTTTCAAAAATTTTCTTGTGTCAACATAGAACAACAAGAGTGTTGTGTTCAATTTAGGAATTTTTTGGGGTTCGTATGGACATTTTTATACATTAACTGGGTTTTCCAGGCATTTTATTAGCATAATTCAAATTTGAACTACATGCACATTCTCCAGTGCATATAAACTGGTTGAAAAATCAAATATGTGTCCTTGGTTGCATGCTTAGGTCTCATGCAAGAAATGGGAATGAATTTCAAACACCCTGCCACCGTCACTCGGCCGCAAACATTGAGATACCTTGTTTTTAAATTCTAGTAAATCCAAAACTCGTCTGAAATTCATGAAACTTGGCATGCTATCATGGAGCGGCATCAACATGCCGCGGTAAATTTTTTGTCCCCATTTGGGACAAGTTTGGGTATAAGCTTCTCACAAATCAGAGCTTCTCAGAACAAGCGTGATGGTTTCGGTAGGGAACGTGCCACCTTTGGGGATGAAACAATATCCATTGCCTCTTCTTGCTTTCAAAAAAATTCAAGTGTCAACATAGAACAACAAGAGTGTTGTGTTCAATTTTGGATTTTTTCAGGGTTCGTTTGGACATTTTTATACATTAACTATGTTTTCCAGGCATTTTATGTGCATAATTCAAATTTGAACCACATGCACATTCTCCAGTGCATATAAATTGGTTGAAAAATCAAATATGTGTCCTTGGGTGCATGCTTAGGTCCCATGCAAGAAATGGGAATGAATTTCAAACACCCTGCCATCGTCACTTGGCCGCAAACATTGAGATACCTGGTTTTTTGTGACGCCCCCGATTTAATAGTACACTAATCATACACGCAAACGTGTACGATCAAGATCAGGGACTCACGGGAAGATATCACAACACAACTCTACAAATAAAATAAGTCATACAAGCATCATATTACAAGCCAGGGGCCTCGAGGGCTCGAATACAAGAGCTCGATCATAGACGAGTCAGCGGAAGCAACAATATCTGAGTACAGACATAAGTTAAACAAGTTTGCCTTAAGAAGGCTAGCACAAACTGGGATACAGATCGAAAGAGGCGCAGGCCTCCTGCCTGGGATCCTCCTAACTACTCCTGGTCGTCGTCAGCGGGCATCACGTAGTAGTAGGCACCTCCGGTGTAGTAGGGGTAGTTGTCGACGGTGGCGTCTGGCTCCTGGGCTCCAACATCTGGTTGCGACAACCAGGTAGAAGGGATAGAGGGAAAGAAGGAGAAAGCAACCGTGAGTACTCATCCAAAGTACTCGCAAGCAAGAAGCTACACTACATATGCATGGGTAAATGTGTAAAGGGCCATATCGGTGGACTGAACTGCAGAAAGCCAGAGTAAGAGGGGGATAGCTAATCCTTTCGAAGACTACGCTTCTGGTAGCCTCCGTCTTGCAGCATGTAGAAGGGAGTAGACTGAAGTCCTCCAAGTAGCATCGCATAGCATAACCCTAACCGATGATCCTCCCCTCGTCGCCCTGTGAGAGAGCGACCACCGGTTGTATCTGGCACTTGGAAGGGTGTGTTTTATTAAGTATCCGGTTCTAGTTGTCATAAGGTCAAGGTACAACTCCAAGTCTCCTGTTACCGAAGATCACGGCTATTCGAATAGATTAACTTCCCTGCAGGGGTGCACCACATACCCCAACACGCTCGATCCCATTTGGCCGGACACACTTTCCTGGGTCATGCCCGGCCTCGGAAGATCAACACGTCGCAGCCCCACCTAGGCACAACAGAGAGGTCAGCACGCCGGTCTAAACCTAAGCGCACAGGGGTCTGGGCCCATCGCCCTTAGCACACCTGCACGTTGCGAACGCGGCCGGAAGCAGAACTAGCCCCCTTAATACAAGAGCAGGCTTACGTTCCAATCCAGCGCGCGCCGCTCAGTCGCTGACGTCACGAAGGCTTCGGCTAATACCACGACGTGGGGATACCCATAACTACTCCCGCGTAGATGGTTAGTGCGTATAGACCAAATGGCCAGACTCAGATCAAATACCCAGATCTCGTTAAGCGTGTTAAGTATCCGCGAACGCCGACCAGGGCCAGGCCCACCTCTCTCCTAGGTGGTCTGAACCTGCCCTGTCGCTCCGCCTCGAAGATCCACTCGTGGGTGCTCCTACGAGCCGACCCATCTTTAATCACCACATGTATCAAGTATAAAGTACATAGTATAAACCCGCGATCACCTCCTGAGTGATCACGACCCAATAGTATAGCACAGCAGATGGACAAGAATGTAGGGCCACAGATGGAAATACTAGCATCCTATACTAAGCATTAGGATTGCAGGTAAAGGTAACAACAGTAGTAGCAAGGACAGGCTATGCATCAGTATAGGATTAACGGGAAGCAGTAACATGCTACACTACTCTAATGCAAGCAGTATAGAGAAGAGTAGGCGATATCTGGTGATCAAAGGGGGGGCTTGCCTGGTTGCTCTGGCAAGAGAGAGGGGTCGTCAACTCCGTAGTCGTACTGGGTAGCAGCGGCGTCGGTCTCGGTGTCTAGCGGAAGAAGAGGGGGGAAGAAACAATAAATATAATGCAAACAGATGCATAACGATGCATGACAAGGCAAGTAACGGTGCTAGGGGTGCCCTAACGCGGTATTAGGTGATACCGGTGAAGGGGGAAACATCCGGGAAAGTATCCCCGGTGTTTCGCGTTTTCGGACAGATGAAACAGAGGGGGAAAGTTGCGTGTTTATGCTAGGGATGCGTGGCGGACGAACGGGCTGCGTATCCGGAATTGTCTCGTCGTTCTGAGCAACTTTCATGTTGAAAATATTTTAATCCGAGTTACGGATTCAAAGATATGATTTTCTAAAGATTTTAATAATTTCTGGAATTTAATTAATTATTTAAATCTAACATTATCCAAAACATTGTTTGCTGACGTCATCATGAATGACGTCAGCAGTCAACAGGGGCGTTGACTGGTCAAACTGACGTGTGGGTCCAGCGGGGCCCACCTGTCATACCCTGTTTAGGCTAATCAGGTTTTAGCTAAACTAATCACAGTTTAATTAGACTAATTAGTTAATTTGATTAATCTAATTATGATTAATTAACTTAATTAATTCCTTAATTAATTAATTAATTATTTTTATTATTATTAATTTTAATTCCTTTTTTTTAATGAAACGTTCTGGGGTGGGGCCCCCTTGTCATAGGCCCCAGGGGGCCTAGCGGGTTCGGGGCCGCTAGGGGCGCGGTTGCTCGGGGCGAAGCCCCCGTGAGCGTGGGCACCCGTATGGGAACCCGGGGCCGCAGGCGGAGGCCATGCAGCGGTGGCCGGCGCGGGCGGGTGCAAGAGAGCGCGGGGCCGCGGCGGGCACTAGCCGGTCGGGAGAGTGGCGCGGGCGCGGCAGAGGTCGCCGGGACGTGCGGTCGGGCGCGCGCACGCGGGTGTGAGCGTCGACGCGTTCGACGGGGACGAGGGGAAGGAAGAGGCCGGGGGCCTCACGGGAGCTGTAGGGAAGTGGGCAGCGGGGGTTTGGAGGAGGCAAGACGGCGACGGGGGCGGTCCGCGACGGGGGCGGCGGGCGACGAGGTCGGGGGCGCGGCGCTGGAACGGCGGCCTCGGCACGGGGCGAGGAGGAGGCCGAGGCACGCGGGGCGATGGTGGCGCGGCACGGCGGCGTCCAGAGGAGGACGGGGAGCGCGGTGGCGGTGGCGATGGTGAACGGCGGCGGCGTCGGGCCGATGGGATCGGGGGGGGGGGGGTTCGCCCCGATCCAGATCGGGCAGAGGAGGGAGAGAGAGGAGTGGCGAGGGGGGAATGGGGATCGTGCTAGGGTTCGGTGCCCCCACGGGGTTATAGGCCAGGGGAGGGAGTGGGCCGGCCTGGCAGGCCACTGGCTGGGCCGAGGGGGGCCGTTCGGTCGGCTGAGGCCAGCTGGGCCACTTGGCCCAGCGGGGGGGGGGCTTTCTCTTTTTTTTGTTAGTTTAGTTTTTTTTTATTTTCTTTTCTGTTTTAATTCATTTTAAGTATTTAGGTCTTTTATAAAGGCATGGATCCCACACCATAAATTCCTAGGCATTTATTTGCACACCCCGAACATTTTGTATTAAATTTTGAAAAGTTTTTATTCTTTGGTTCATTTTGAATTTGAATTTGAATCAGTTTCAAACTAACACGAGATTAGGAACAGTAACCGAGGTGACGTGGCACTATTAGCAGAGGTTCACTGTAGCTTGATTATCCGGACGTTACAAATCTCCTCCACTACAAGAAATCTCGTCCCGAGATTTAGGAGGTAGAAGGAAACAACACGGGGTATTCATCACGCAGGCGATCCTCGCGTTCCCAAGTGGCTTCGTTTTCAGAGTGATTCGACCACTGGACTTTGAGGAATTTGATCGCCTTCTGACGTGTGCGGCGTTCAGCTTGGTCAAGAATGCGGACCGGATGCTCTTTATAAGAGAGGTCCTGTTGCAATTCGAGCACTTCATGATCCACCGCTCGGATTGGATCCTTGAAGCAACGGCGGAGTTGTGACACATGGAACACATCGTGAACCTGAGAAAGGTTCGGCGGAAGCTCCAGTTGATATGCCACCTTTCCACGCCTTTCGAGAATAGTGAAGGGACCGATGTAGCGAGGAGCTAGCTTGCCCTTGATCCCGAAGCGGTGAGCACCCTTCATTGGGGTAACTCGAAGATAAGCCTTTTCGCCAGGTTGATAGACCATGTCTTGGTGATGACGGTCATACTGACTTTTCTGACGTGACTGAGCAGTCTTGAGATTCTCGCGAATAATGCGAACTTGTTCTTCGGCCTGTTGGATAATATCCGGACCGAAGAGTGGGCGTTCCCCAGTTTCTGACCAGTTCAGAGGGGTTCGACACTTTCGTCCATATAGCACTTCGAAGGGGGACATCTTCAGACTAGCTTGATAGCTATTATTATAAGAGAACTCGGCATATGGAAGAGATTCCTCCCATTTCTTGCCGAATGAAATTACACAAGCTCGAAGCATGTCTTCGAGAACTTGGTTGACACGTTCAACTTGCCCTTGCGACTGAGGATGGAACGCAGTACTGAACGACAGATGAGTCCCCATAGCTTCTTGGAAACTCGCCCAAAACCTTGAAGTGAATAAGCTGCCACGGTCTGAACTGATAACCAGTGGGATACCGTGAAGTGAAACAATTCTGGCCATGTAGAGAGTAGCAAGCTGACTAGCCGTGATTGTCTCTTTGACCGCCAGAAAATGGGCAACTTTGGAAAGCCGGTCAATGACGACAAGAATAGCATCATTACCTTTCTGCGATTTGGGAAAACCAGTGACGAAGTCCATCTCAACATGGTCCCATTTCCATTCAGGAATAGAGATAGGTTGCAGAGTTCCAGCAGGCCTTTGATGCTCTGCTTTGATTCGGCGACAAATGTCACACTCAGCAACATAACGAGCAATGTCCTGCTTCATATTAGACCACCAGAATCTTTGACGAATATCCTGGTACATCTTTGTACTACCAGGATGGATGGACAGAGGCGTATCATGAGCTTCTTGCATAACCCTTTTAGTCTTATCCAGGTTTTTCTTCGAACATGGTACCACTAAGCGGCCTTTGAAATACAAGGCGCCATCGTCGGCGATCGTGAAGAATGAGGGCTTTCCCCTTTTGAGGTCGCGCTTAATCTTGAGGACTTCATCGTCACATTTCTGTATCCATTTGATGGTGTCCACAAGATCTGGTTTCGCAACCAGGGTATTGAGAGAACCCTTGGAAACAACATGGAGGTTCTGTTTGGGGAAATCTTCGGGAGGGGGAGCGAGTGATCCCGGAGGAACAATATGGAGGTTCAGCCTTCTAAATTCTTCGGTAAGCGAGGGCTGAACTTTATGAACCTGGAGGTGGTTGCAGTAAGACTTGCGGCTCAAGGCATCAGCCATCACATTAGCCTTGCCGGGGGTATATGATATATCCACGTCAAAGTCTGCAACAGTCTCCATCCATCTTTGCTGGCGTAGGTTCAAATCTGGCCGAGTAAACAGATACTTCAGACTTTGATGGTCGGTGAAGATCTCGCAACGATTACCGAGAAGGTAATGTCGCCACTGCTTCAGTGCATGAATGACAGCAGCAAGCTCGAGGTCGTGAACCGGGTAGTTTTCTTCGTGAGGGCGCAATTGACGAGAGGCATAAGCAATCACTCTGCGCTCCTGCATTAGGACACAGCCTAATCCTTGGCGGGAAGCGTCGCAGTAAATGACGAAGTCCTTCTTAGTATCAGGTGGTGCAAGCACGGGGGCAGAAGTCAACTTGTCTTTGAGCGCCTGGAAACTTTCCTGACACTTGTCTGTCCAGTCGAACTTGACACCCTTATGCAACAGATTAGTCAGGGGCCTGGCAATCTTGGAGAAGTTCTCGACGAATCGACGGCAATAGCTGGCGAGACCGAGGAAACTTCGGACTTGCTTGACGTTCTTCAGAGGAGTCCAATCAAGAATAGCCTGAACTCGTTCAGGGTTGACGGCAATACCATCCTTGGAGATGACATGCCCAAGATAGGTTACTTCGGGGAGCCAGAATTGACACTTGGAATACTTGGCATACAGTTGATGTTCTCGAAGCTTCTCCAGCACAAGACGCAGATGTCCAGCATGTTCTTCCTCGTTCTTGGAAAATACAAGGATATCGTCCAGATAAACCACGACAAACTTGTCGAGGTAATCCATGAATATATAATTCATCAGACGAGAGAAGGTGGCTGGAGCATTCGTTAAGCCGAATGACATGACGGTGTACTCGTATGACCCATACCGAGTCACGAAGGCGGTTTTTGGGATGTCCTCCTCACGAACACGGATCTGGTGGTAACCCAACCTCAAGTCGAGTTTGGAGAACACTGATGAGCCAGCCAGTTGATCATAAAGATCATTGATCCGAGGGAGAGGGTATTTATTTTGAATGGTAGCTTGGTTTATAGGACGGTAGTCTTGGACCAATCGGTTTGTCCCGTCCTTCTTCTTAACAAAGAGAGAAGGTGCTCCCCAAGGAGAGCAACTTGGGCGAATGAAACCTTTGACAAGAGATTTGTCGATTTCCTCCTTAAGCTCAATGAGTTCATGCGGCGGCATCTTGTAGGGTCGTTTAGCTATAGGGGTAGTGCCGGGTTTCAAGTCGATGATGAATTCGACAGCTCTAGCAGGAGGAATCCCTGGAAGTTCTTCTGGGAAGACGTCTTGGAATTCACGAACGACGGGAATGTTTTCAATGCCCTCGAGTGGTGCAGCGTTCAACGCGTTCAAGGCATAAAGTCGTGCCTCGGCGTTCTGAACTAGATGAGCTTGGTAAGCTATTATTTCGTCAGAAGGGTGTAGCAGATGGACGACCTTAGTGGCGCAAACTATAGAAGCAGTATGCGCTTTCAACCAATCCATCCCCAGAATGAGGTCGATGCTACAGGATTTTAGTACGATGGGGGAGGCAAGGAATTCCAGTCCTTCAATTTCAACGGGAACGTTGTGACTAACCATAGAGGTTTGACACTGGCCTGCAGGGGTGTGTACCACAATCGCAGTGTTCATCTCTTCGTATTTAATGCCATGCATGAATGCAAACTCAGCTGATATGAAAGAATGTGATGCTCCCGTATCAAATAAAACAGATGCTGGTACTGAATTTACGAGGAGTGTACCCATCACGGTAGCAGGCTGGTCTAGAACTTCATTGAGATCAACATGGTTGGCATGAACACGGCCATAAGACTTGGCACTGTTGTTACGAGGCTGGTTGCTTCCATGGCCAGTTGCTGGGAGGGCCAGTTGATTCTGGTTCTGATTGCAATCCCTAGCTCGGTGACCTGGTTGTCCACACTTGTAGCAGAGACCATTATTGGGAGTGGGAACAGGAGCTTGTGGCGGTGGAGCTGGAAGTCTTGTGTGCCTAGTTGGAGGAGCAGGCAGACGAGGTGCAGCATACGTCTGCCTTGGGGCAGGTGCATTTGGCTGGTACATACTGTTGGGAATCCATATCTTACGCTTCTGTGAAGGTGGGCCCGAAGATGAGCCCGTGTCACGGTTGCGCCTGTGAGAGCCCTGGTATTCTTGCAGACCAGTTTCGACATTGATGGCCTTGTTCACCAGGGTGGCGAAATCAGCAAAGTCATGCACTAAAAGTGCGAGCTTGATGTCAGCTTGAAGGCCATCACGGAACTTCTCCTGTCTGCGTGCATCGGTTGCAATGTCCTCTTCAGCATAGCGGGACAAGTCCAGAAACTCCCGCTGGTAAGCTTCCACAGTTTTATTGCCTTGGGTGAGGTTGCGGAACTCACGCTTCTTCCGGTCCATAACTCCCTGAGGAATGAAGCGAGCACGGAAGGCAGTTTGGAAGTCTGGCCAGGTGATGATTGTTCCAGCTGGCAGAGTACGCCTGTGGCTATCCCACCACTGAGCTGCGGGTCCTTTCAGGAAGAAGGAAGCAAAGGTGACATAGCTGGCAGGGGCTACATCAGCAGACTCCATCTCATAGGTGATGTCACGGAGCCAGTCATCAGCATCCAGGGGCTGAGTTGAGCTGCGGTACACAGTTGGGTTCAGGCGCATGAAATCCTGCAGGGTCACTTGGGTTGGCTGCTGGTTCATATTGGGGCGGGGAAACTGAGCCATAATATTCTCCATGAACTGACGATTCAGCTCAAACTGTTGCATCATCCCAGCCATGTACTCAGGTGGTGGTGGGGCGCTGCCACCACGACCACGACCACCTGGTCTAACCATCCTGCTAATATTTAACAGGGGTAGTTCAGTATTGAGAAATGTGCAAAGACGAGAATCATTCATGATGAAACATGCACAACGAAAGTAGCACGATAGATACCACATAGTAGTCGGCATATCTTACAAAAGAGATCATGCATAGAGTTCGTTACACAGTGTTCAGTACATAGACTAAGACATCATAGGCGGCACACAGGCTCGCGGCGAATGCAGCTAACACTAATAAGCAAGTCTACGTCAGTCCCATGCGGTACTGCGGAGGTAGGTGTAGCCCGACAGCTGGCAGTGACGCGAAGGGAAGACCTCCACGCGAGTAGCCTGGGGCCCACGGATACTCTGGTGCGGAACCCGATGCGCAGGTGGCAGGAGAGGACCCAATGCAGGAGAGTAGCCTCCCACATCTGGCCAGCCGACGCCCTGGGGCATCACGGTCCTGGCTGGGTAGATAGCAGAACGCGACAGCTCCCCAGATCCGACGAAGGGGTGCAACATCGTCAGAGCATGGTAGAGGTGCTGACGAGTGATGTACAACTCGTGGCGAAGAGCTCGGTTAGCTCGATCCAGCCCATCCGCATGCAGAACCAGGTTCTGATGGTAGAAGGGCTCTCGGGTGATAGTGGAGTAGGCAGCAGTGTAGTAACCCTCCGTACCAACATCGGATGCGATAGCAATGTGCCTGAAGGGGGAGGTGTCCAACTCCTGATACTCTCCACGGAGACGTGTCAGAGCAGCATAAGCAGCATCGTGGACCGCCATATCGATAGTCACTCCAACACCATGAGCAGTGTGCAGCACGGTAGTGGAGTCATACTCTCGAGAGTAGAGGTGGACGATGGCACGGTACTGCTCCTGGTTGAAGTCCTGGTACTCCTCATAGACGGTGTACTCAGGGTGCCAGCGATAACCCAGATAGGTCATCATCTCAACCAACACAGCAGGTGACCCTGAGGCACCAATGGCCGTTGTGTGGCGCACGACCTGCCTCGTGGGTTCCATCTGAAAACACAGATGTTTTCACAGGAGTCAAATGACAATGTGGATAATGTTCAAATACAATTCTAAAGAATAACTAGGGCTTTATCCAACTTTGGGGTGAATGTCGTAACGGGATCCTAGTGTCAGAGTTAGTAAATTCGTTTAACCCGAGTAGAAGAGAGTTCAGAGTCCCAGAGTAAGGATCGAGGAGTAAAAGATCCTAATACCACCCAGATGGCGACGTGGGCCCGTAAGGCACACAGCCATGTTAGTAAAAGGGTTTTGTAATGTCTAGACTCGACTTCGGCCAAGGAGTGTGTAAGGGGGGGTTCCTACAGGCAGTCGGCTCTGATACCAACTTGTGACGCCCCCGATTTAATCGTACACTAATCATACACGCAAACGTGTACGATCAAGACCAGGTAGAAGGGATAGAGGGAAAGAAGGAGAAAGCAACCGTGAGTACTCATCCAAAGTACTCGCAAGCAAGAAGCTACACTACATATGCATGGGTAAATGTGTAAAGGGCCATATCGGTGGACTGAACTGCAGAAAGCCAGAATAAGAGGGGGATAACTAATCCTTTCGAAGACTACGCTTCTGGTAGCCTCCGTCTTGCAGCATGTAGAAGGGAGTAGACTGAAGTCCTCCAAGTAGCATCGCATAGCATAACCCTAACCGATGATCCTCCCCTCGTCGCCCTGTGAGAGAACGACCACCGGTTGTATCTGGCACTTGGAAGGGTGTGTTTTATTAAGTATCCGGTTCTAGTTGTCATAAGGTCAAGGTACAACTCCAAGTCGTCCTGTTACCGAAGATCACGGCTATTCGAATAGATTAACTTCCCTGCAGGGGTGCACCACATACCCCAACACGCTCGATCCCATTTGGCCGGACACACCTTCCTGGGTCATGACCGGCCTCGGAAGATCAACACGTCGCAGCCCCACCTAGGCACAACAGAGAGGTCAGCACGCCGGTCTAAACCTAAGCGCACAGGGGTCTGGGCCCATCGCCCTTAGCACACCTGCACGTTGCGAACGCGGCCGGAAGTAGAACTAGCCCCCTTAATACAAGAGCAGGCTTACGTTCCAATCCGGCGCGCACCACTCAGTCGCTGACGTCACGAAGGCTTCGGCTGATACCATGACGCCGGGATACCCATAACTACTCCCGCGTAGATGGTTAGTGCGTATAGACCAAATGGCCAGACTCAGATCAAATACCCAGAACTCGTTAAGCGTGTTAAGTATCCGCGAACGCCGACCAGGGCCAGGCCCACCTCTCTCCTAGGTGGTCGGAACCTGCCCTGTCGCTCCGCCTCAAAGATCCACTCGCGGGTGCTCCTACGAGCCGACCCGTCTTTAATCACCACATGTATCATGTGTAAAGTATATAGTATATACCCGTGATCACCTCCCGAGTGATCACGGCCCGATAGTATAGCATGGCAGACGGACAAGAAAGTAGGGCCACTGATGATAAACTAGCATCCTATACTAAGCATTAGGACTGCGGGTAAAGGCAACAACAGTAGTAGCAAGGACAGGCTATGCATCAATATAGGATTAACGGGAAGCAGTAACATGCTACACTACTCTAATGCAAGCAGTGTAGAGAAGAGTAGGCAATATCTGGTGATCAAAGGGGGGGCTTGCCTGGTTGCTCTGGCAAGAGAGAGGGGTCGTCAACTCCGTAGTCGTACTGGGTAGCAGCGGCGTCGGTCTCGGTGTCTAGCGGAAGAAGGGGGAAGAAACAATAAATATAATGCAAACAGATGCATAACGATGCATGACAAGGCAAGTAACGGTGCTAGGGGTGCCCTAACGCGGTATTAGGTGATACCGGTGAAGGGGGAAACATCCGGGAAAGTATCCCCGGTGTTTCGCGTTTTCGGACAGATGAAACAGAGGGGGAAAGTTGCGTGTTTGATAGGTTAGGGATGCGTGGCGGACGAACGGGCTGCGTATCCGAATTCGTCTCGTCGTTCTGAGCAACTTTCATGTTGAAAATATTTTAATCCGAGTTACGGATTAAAAGATATGATTTTCTAAAGATTTTAATAATTTCTGGAATTTTATTAATTATTTAAATCTAACATTATCCGAAACAGTGTTTGCTGACGTCATCATGACGTCAGCATGACGTCAGCAGTCAACAGGGGCGTTGACTGGTCAAACTGACGTGTGGGACCAGCGGGGCCCACCTGTCATACCCTGTTTAGGCTAATCAGGTTTTAGCTAAACTAATCACAGTTTAATTAGACTAATTAGTTAATTTGATTAATCTAATTATGATTAATTAACTTAATTAATTCCTCAATTAATTAATTAATTAATTAATTTTATTATTATTAATTTTAATTCCTTTTTTTTAATGAAAGGTTCTGGGGGTGGGGCCCCCTTGTCATAGGCCCCAGGGGGCCTAGCGGGTTCGGGCGCTAGCGGGCGCGGTTGCTGGGGCGAAGCCCCCGTGAGCGTGCGGGCACCCGTATGGGAACCCGGGGCGCAGGCGGAGGCCATGCGAGCGGTGGCCGGCGCGGGCGGGTGCAAGAGAGCGCGGGGCCGCGGCGGGCACTAGCCGGTCGGGAACGTGGCGCGGGCGCGGCCAGAGGTCGCCGGGCGTGCGGTCGGGCGCGCGCACGCGGGTGGAGCTCGACCGCGTCGATGGGGACGAGGGGAAGGAAGAGGCCGGGGGCCTCACCGGGAGCCTGTAGGGAAGTGGCAGCGGGGGTTTGAGGAGGAAGACGGCGACGGGGCGGTCCGGCGACGAGGGCGGCGGGCGACGAGGTCGGGGGCGCGGCGCTGGAACGGCGGCCTCGGCACGGGGCGAGGAGGAGGCCGAGGCACGCGGGGCGATGGCAGCGGCACGGCGGCGTCCAGAGGAGAACGGGGAGCGCGGTGGCGGTGGCGATGGTGAACGGCGGCGGCGTCGGGCCGATGGGATCGGGGGGGTTCGCCCCGATCCAGATCGGGCAGAGGAGGGAGAGAGAGAGGAGTGCGAGGGGGGAATGGGGATCGTGCTAGGGTTTGGTGCCCCCACGGGGTTATAGGCCAGGGGAGGGAGTGGGCCGGCCTGGCAGGCCACTGGCTGGGCCGAGGGGGGGGGCCCGTTCGGTCGGCTGAGGCCAGCTGGGCCACTTGGCCCAGCGGGGGGGGGGGGGGGTCTTTTTTTTGTTAGTTTAGTTTTTTTTATTTTCTTTTCTGTTTTAATTCATTTTAAGTATTTAGGTCTTTTATAAAGGCATGGATCCCACACCATAAATTCCTAGGCATTTATTTGCACACCCCGAACATTTTGTATTAAATTTTGACAAGTTTTTATTCTTTGGTTCATTTTGAATTTGAATTTGAATCAGTTTCAAACTAACACGAGATTAGGAACAGTAACCGAGGTGACGTGGCACTATTAGCAGAGGTTCACTGTAGCTTGATTATCCGGACGTTACATTTTTAAATTCTAGTAAATCCAAAACTCATCTAAAATTCATGAAACTTGGCATGCTATCATCGAGCGGCATCAACATGCCATGGTAAAAGTTTTGTCCCATTTGAGGAAGGTTTGTGTGTAAGCTTCTCACAAACCAGAGCTTCTCACAACAAGCGCGATGGTTTCGGTAGGGAACGTGCCACCTTTGGGGACGAAACAATATCCATTGCCTCTTATTGCTTTCAAAAAGTTTCGAGTGTCAACATAGAACAACAAGAGTGTTGTGTTCAATTTTGGAATTTTTCGGGGTTCGTTTGGACATTTTTATACATTAACTAGGTTTTCCAGGCATTTTATGTGCATAATTCAAATTTGAACTACATGCACGTGCTCCAGTGCATATAAATTGGTTGAAAAATCAAATCTTTTGTCCTTGGGTGCATGCTTAGGTCCCATGCAAGAAATGGGAATGAATTTCAAACACCCTGCCACCATCACTCGCCCGCAAACATTGAGATACTTGGTTTTTAAATTCTAGTAAATCCAAAACTCATCTTGTTGGGGATATAGCTACCAGGTATGACCCGCCCAGGAGGGGCCGGGTCAATCCCAATGGCGGGTTACGGAAAGAAGCCCAGTAATATTCAAGGTGATAGTGTATTAAGAATTGTAAAAGGCATAAGCCCAAAGGCAGCTTAAGGCCCAACATTATAAACCGACTTATGTAGAGAAAGGCATGTAAAAGAAGTCACCGAGCCGGACACGTTCTATGAGCCGGCCGGGACTCTGTAGGCCGCCAGGCGTCAACCCGTGTATATAAGGGGACGACCCGGTGGCGGCTTAGGGCAAGAAAGAACTAGATCGATAACCAATCCGGCGAGTTGAGCCCCTTGGAGATCGAAACCTCAGCAATACCAATCCCAACTAGACGTAGGATTTTACCTTCATCGTAAGGGGCCGAACTAGTATAAAAACTCTCTCGTGTCCTTTGTCCCGATTAACCCCTTTAAGCTTCCTAGTGCGATGGCCCTACGACTAAGTCCTTGCTCTAGGACATCTGCCGTGTCAATTCCACGACAGTTGGCGCCCACCGTGGGGCCAGCACACGGTGGATTTGAGTTCTTGAAGGGCAACATCGAAGGGCTCAAGGGATACGCTGTGGGCCGGATGACCAAGAGTCGTCGCGGCAAGCTCTACATCAACGACGAAGGCTGGGGCCCTGATGCCGGCTCAATCGAGTACGGATACCGGGTCCCCTTCGGCGAATTCACGTCTTCATCGGTCGGATCGGCGAGTCAGGCCCTGAGCCGGACGTCCGCACCGACCTCATCGAAATGGCTCAGCGCGCAAGGACCGCCCGTGTTCAATCTGTCATGAAGCATGCCTTCGTGGGCTGCATCCACGGCGGTGAATACTCTGAAGGATCGGTAATGGGCGGTCAGACGGCCATCTGTTCTGACACTGCATCGTCAACAGGTGAGACGGACTCTCTGTACCAGTTACAAGACGACATGCTCGGGGGTTGTTTCAACGGCAGCAGTATTCTGGACCCCTTTGAGCCGCCAAACTGGGCCGGAGTCTTCATGGCAGGCACACAACCCGGACAGAACTCTACCACAGCGACAATAGCAGCTACCGGGTCGGCTGCAGCCGGGTCAGGAGACCCCGCGCGCCCCCCGGCTCAGATTTTGATGGACCTCATGGATAAGCTGACGACTCTGTTAACCGCTGTGGTAAAGCCGACGGATAAGGCCCAGCACAACGCAGAGGTGGCACGCATGCGTGAGGAGATGGTGCGAGCCAAGGAAAATCTAGCCGCAGAGGAGACCCGGATGGCAGCAGAACGAGCAGCTTTGGATGCTCATGCTCAACATCTTCAAGTAGAAACTTTCCGGCTCTCAGTGGATCTTAACACATCGAACGAGGTCATGAGTAGGAGGCATCAGAAAACTCAGTCGCGTCTACCTCTGACGCTGGATCCGAGGAACATGTTCCATACACCCGGGGCTGGGGGGAGCAACCCGCCGGAGGCAAACCGGGTTACGACACCCGGTGCACCAGTTCAGCCACGCGCCATGGGGCCACCTCGTATAAATGGAGCTCCTCCTCATTATGTGCCAACACCTCCAGGTCACTTCTCCAACCCTCTGGAAAACCTCATCGCAGCGTCGGCTCGTTTGGCGGCTCTCCCAATGGAAGGCGACTCGCCAGCAGCAATTGAAACCCAGAGGGTAAGAGAACTACTTCAAACAGCTCTAGCCCAGCAGGATGCATACTCCTACAGTCGAGACAGGATCCATTCAACTCCTCGCCCAAGCCGGAGCCCGAGTTACAGTAGGCACATGGAGTCTGCAGAGATGTCAAGTAATGCTCAGCGCCACAACCGGCCATATAGGCATGAGCCGGTGCGGGCTGGAGCCCTTAATTTAGCAGATCAAGAGAGGATTCGTCAAGAGGCGGAACAAGCGGCTCAAATGGCGGCAGAGCAGGTGGCTCATCAAACCTTTCCGGCTTATCCAGCAACCTCGGTTGAGGCAGGAGTAGCTATAAGAACCGGAGGTGTGCCTTGCTTGGTGCCGGCCATACGCAATGAGCGGTTGCCAAAGAATTCAAGGGGCCCCGTAAGGTGCCTAATTACATGGCTGACCTACAGCCGGGGGCTTGAATTGAGAGTTATGAGATGGCTATGGAACTATTGGAGGTTAGCGACGCTGCAATGGCCAAGTATTTTACTATGATGTTGGATGGAACAACTCACACTTGGTTAAAGGGATTGCCACCCAATTCTATCGGCTCATGGGCAGAGTTGAAAGCCCGGTTCATCTAGAACTTTAAGGACACATGTAAGCAGCCTATGTCGATTGTGGACCTGACAAATTGTAAGCAAGAGGATGGTGAATCCACAACCCATTTGGTGCGCCGGGTGAAAGAGATAATACATTCATCTGATAAGATGGATGCCGGCTCAGCAGTTTTAATGTTGGAGAAAAATTGCCATTTTGAACCTCTAAAGCAGAAGCTGGGGCGGCTCAAACGTGACTGTGATGACATGGGAACATTGACGGGGCTCTCGTCAAGTATGCTGATTCTGATACCACCAAGGACCTGGTGTCTGACGAAGAAAATGCAACAAAGGGAAAGAAGAACGGCAACGGCAAGGGTCACCAGCATAACCCGACAAATCAGGGAGGTAATAAATGTAAGGCTGATGAGTTTGTTGATAATACTAATGCGCAGGGTGGTAATCAACGACGCAAGGGCAGACAGCCCCCTCAATCGGGCGGGTTAGGCCCTACCCTGGAGCAGTCGTTGAATGAACCTTGTCCAAAGCACGGCACCCGGGAGAAACCAGCCACTCACCTGTGGAAAGATTGCACGATCATGAAGGCATTTAAAAATTCAAATACGTTTGATGGTGGTCATGGCCCAGGTGGCGGTTCAGGTGGAGGCGGCTTTCAGGGCCCGGGAGCCGGTTCAAGCGGAGGAGGTTTTCACGGTCAAGGTTATCCTGGTCACCAAGGAGGATATAATTAGCAACCCGGCCAGGGTAATCAGCAGCAGCAATCTGGTTATCAAAGCAACCCGAAGCAGCTGAGTAGTGGGTGCTACCTCTTGAGCTTGCGTTGGTTTTCCCCAAAGAGGAAGGGATGATGCAGCAAAGTAGCGTAAGTATTCCCCTCAGTTTTTGAGAACCAAGGTATCAATCCAGTAGGAGGCCACGCTCAAGTCCCTCGTACCTTCACAAAACGATAGCTACTCACAACCAACGCGATTAGGGGTTGCCAGTCCCTTCACGGTCACTTACGAGAGTGAGATCTGATAGATATAATATTTTTGGTATTTTTGGTATAAAGATGCAAGGTAAAAAGTAAAGGCAAAGTAAAAAGCAAAACAAGATTAAAGTGATGGAGATTGATATGATGAGAATATACCCGGGGGCCATAGGTTTCACTAGTGGCTTCTCTCAAGAGCATAAGTATTCTACAGTGGGTGAACAAATTACTGTTGAGCAATTGCCAGAATTGAGCATAGTTATGAGAATATCTAGGCATGATCATGTATATAGGCATCACGTCCGTGACAAGTAGACCGAAACAATTCTGCATCTACTACTATTACTCCACTCATCGACCACTATCCATCATGCATCTAGAGTATTAAGTTAAAAACAGAGGAACGCCTTAAGCAAGATGACATGATGTAGAGAGATAAATTCATGCAATATGAAATAAACTCCATCTTGTTATCCTCGATGGCAACGATGCAATACGTGCCTTGCTTCCCCTTCTGTCACTGGGAAAGGACACCGCAAGATGGAACCCAAAGCTAAGCACTTCTCCCATGGCAAGAACTACCAATCTAGTTGGCCAAACCAAACAGATAATTCGAAGAGACTTGCAAAGATAACCAATCATACATAAAAGAATTCAGAGAAGATTCAAATATTATTCATAGATAGACTTGATCATAAACCCACAATTCATCGGTCTCAACAAACACATCGCAAAAAGAAGATTACATCGAATAGATCTCCACAAGAGAGGGGGAGAACTTTGTATTGAGATCCAAAAAGAGAGAAGAAGCCATCTAGCTACTAAATATGGACCTGAAGGTCTGAGGTAAACTACTCACACTTCATCGGAGAGGCTATGATGATGTAGAAGCCCTCCGTGATGACGGCCCTCTCCGGTGGAGCTCCAGAACAGGCCCCAAGATGGGATCTCGTGGATACAGAAAGTTGCGACGGTGGAATTAGGTTTTTGGCTCCCATTCTGATCGTTTGGGGGTGCGTATGTATATATAGGAGGAAGAAGTACGTCGGTGGAGCATTAAGGGACCCACGAGGCAGGGGGGCACGCCCTAGGTGGGCGCCCCCCACCCTCGTGACCACCTCTCTGATGCCTTGGCGTAGGGTCCAAGTCTCCTGGATCACGTTCGGTGAGAAAATCACGTTCCCGAAGGTTTCATTCCGTTTGGACTCCGTTTGATATTCCGTTTCTTCAAAACACTGAAATAGGCAAAAAAACAACAATTCTGGGCTGGGCCTCCGGTTAATAGGTTAGTCCCAAAAATAATATAAAAGTGGAAAATAAAGCCCAATATAGTCCAAAACAGTAGATAATATAGCATGGAGCAATCAAAAATTATAGATACGTTGGAGACGTATCAGGCATCCCCAAGCTTAATTCCTGCTTGTCCTTGAGTAGGTAAATGATAAAAAGAGAATTTTTGATGCGGAGTGCTACTTGGCATAATTTTAATGCAAATCTTCTTAATTGTGATATGAATATTCAGATTTGAAAGATTCAAGACAAAAGTTTATATTGACATAAAAATAATAATACTTCAAGCATACTAACAAAGCAATTATGTCTTCTCAAAATAACATGGCCAAAGAAAGTTATCCCTGCAAAATCATATAGTCCGGCTATGCTCTATCTTCACCACACAAAGTATTTAAATCATGCACAACCCCGATGACAAGCGAAGCAATTGTTTCATACTCTAACTTTTTCAATCTTCACGCAATACATGAGCGTGAGCCATGGATATAGCACTATAGGTGGAATAGAATGGTGGTTGTGGAGAAGACAAAAAAGGAGAAGATAGTCTCACATCAACTAGGCGTATCAACGGGCTATGGAGATGCCCATCAATAGATATCAATGTGAGTGAGTAGGGATTGCCATGCAACGGATGCACTAGAGCTATAAGTATATGAAAGCTCAAAAAGAAACTAAGTGGGTGTGCATCCAACTTGCTTGCTCATGAAGACCTAGGGCAATTTGAGGAAGCCCATCATTGGAACATACAAGCCAAGTTCTATAATGTAAAATTCCCACTAGTATTTGAAAGTGATAACATGAGAGACTCTCTACTATGAAGATCATGGTGCTACTTTGAAGCACAAGTGTGGTAAAAGGATAGTAGCATTGCCCCTTTTTATTTATTTCCTCTTTTTTTTCTTTGGCCTTTCTTTTTTTTGGGACAATGCTCTATTAAATGATGATCATCACACTTTTATTTTTCTTACAACTCAATTCTAAAACAAAGTATGACTCTATATGGATGCCTTCGGCGGTGTACCGGGATATGCAATGAATCAAGAGTGACAAGTATGAAAAAATTATGAACGGTGGCTTTGCCACAAATACTATGTCAACTACATGATCATGCTAAGCAATATGACAATGTTGAATGTGTCATGATGAACTAGATGGTGGAAAGTTGCATGGCAATATATCTCGGAATGGCTATGGAAATGCCATAATAGGTAGGTATGGTGGCTGTTTTGAGGAAGGTATATGGTAGGTGTATGATACCGCCGAAAAGTGCGCGGTATTAGAGAGGCTAGCAAAGGTGGAAGGGTTAGAGTGCGTATAATCCATGGACTCAACATTAGTCATAAAGAACTCATATACTTATTGCAAAAATCTAGAAGTTATCAAAGCAAAGTATTACGCACATGCTCCTAGGGGGATAGATTGGTAGGAAAAGACCATCGCTCGTCCCTGACCGCCACTCATAAGGAAGACAATAAATAAATAAATCGTGCTCCGACTTCATCACATAATGGTTCACCATACGTGCATGCTACGGGAATCACAAACTTTAACACAAGTATTCTTTAAATTCACAACTACTCAACTAGCATGACTTTAATATTATCACCTCCATATCTCAAAACAATTATCATGCTTCAATCTTTTCTTAGTATTCAGCACACTCAAAAGAAAGTTTCACAAATCTTGAATACCAAACATATTATTATTAAGCAAATTACCATGCTATTAAGGGACTCTCAAAATAATTTAAGTGAAGCATGAGAGATCAATAGTTTCTTAAAACAAATCCACCACCGTGCTCTAAAAGATCTAAGTGAAGCACATAGAGCAAAACTACTTTAGCTCAAAAGATATAAGTGAAGCACATAGAGGAAAACTACATAGCTCAAAAGATATAAGTGAAGCACATAGAGCAAAACTACTTAGCTCAAAAAGATATAAGTGAAGCACATAGAGTATTCTATCAAATTCTAATTCATGTATGGCTCTCTAAAAAGGTGTGTACATCAAGGATGATTGTGGCATACTAAAACACAAAGACATAAATAATATAAGACGCTCCAAGCAAAACACATATCATGTTGGTGAATAAAAATATAGCTCGAAGTAAATTACCAATGGAAGTGGACGAAAGAGGGGATGCCTTCCTGGGCATCCCCAAGCTTTGACTTTTTGGTGTCCTTGGATTATCTTGGGGGTGCCATGGGCATCCCCAAGCTTAGGCTCTTGCCACTCCTTGTTCCATAATCCATCAAAAGAATTCACCCAAAACTTGAAAACTTCACAACACAAAACTGAAAGTAGAAAACTCGTGAGCTCCGTTAGCGAAAGAAAACAAAAGACCACTTCAAAGTACTGTAATGAACTCATTATTTATTTATATTGGTGTTAAACCTACTGTATTCCACCTTCTCTGTGGATTATAAACTATTTTACTAGCCATAGATTCATCAAAATAAGCAAACAACACACGAAAAACAGAATCTGTCAAAACAGAACAGTCTGTAGTAATCTGTAGCTAGCGCAAGATCTGGAACCCCAAAAATTCTAAAATAAATTTCTGGACGTGAGGAATTTATATTTTAATCATATGCAAAAATAATTAACTAAATATCACTCTTCAAATAAAAATGACAGCAGTTCTCGTGAGCGCTAAAGTTTCTGTTTTTTACAGCAAGTTCAACAAGACTTTCCCCAAGTCTTCCCAACGGTTGTACTTGGCACAAACACTAATTAAACACAAAAAAAACAAAAAAAACAGAGGCTAAATTATTTATTTATTACTAAACAGGTGAAAAAAGCAAGGAATAAAAATAAAATTGGGTTGCCTCCCAACAAGCGCTATCGTTTAACGCCCCTAGCTAGGCATAAAAGTGAGGATAGATCTAGGTATTGCCATCTTTGGTAGGCAATCCATAAGTAGCTCTCATGATAGTTTCATATGGTAATTTTATTTTATTTATTGGAAAGTGTTCAATGCCCTTTTTTTTAATGGAAATTGAAATCTAATATTCCCTTCCTTCATATCAATAATCGTAAAACCGTTCTAAGGAAAGGTCTACCAAGAATAATAGGGCAAGAAGGATTTGAATCTATATCAAGAACAATGAAATCTACGGGCACATAATTTCTATTTGCAACAATAAGAACATCATTAATCCTTCTCATAGGTTTCTTAATAGTGGAATCCGCAAGATTCAAGTTTAGAGAGCATCAAAATTACGGAAATTTAGCAAGTCACACAAAGTCTTGGGAATAGTAGAGACACTAGCACCCAAATCACACAAAGCATAAAACTCATGATCTTTAATTTTAATTTTAATAGTTGGTTCCCACTCATCATAGAGTTTTCTAGGGATAGAAACTTTCAACTCAAGTTTTCTTCATAAGATTGCATCAAAGCATCAACAATATGTTCAGTGAGGGCTTTATGTTGACTATAAGCATGTGGAGAATTTAGCATGGATTGCAACAAGGAAATACAATCAATTAAAGAACAACTTTCATAATTAAATTCCTTGAAATCCAATATAGTGGGTTTAGCAACATCTAGATTTTTATTTCTTTCAAACCCACTTTCATCAATTTCATCATCGAGATCTAAATACTCCGAATTTTTAGAACGCCTTCTAGGTAAAGGAAGATCATGTTCAGTTTCATCAAGATTCATATTGCAAAACAAAGATTTAATAGGGGACACATCAATAACTTTTAGATCTTCATCTTGATTTTCATAGGAATTCGGTTTAGCGGCCATCTTATTGACTAAGGTGGCTTGCATATCCGAAATTTCAGCAGTCATCTTTTCTAGACGAGCAATTTGGGATCTTATACCATCAAATTCTTTAGACATATCATCAAGCTCTTTATTCATATAACTCATAAAACTTTTTTGTTCCTTAAGCTCATTTCTAAAGAAATTATTATGCTCAAATTGCAAAACCATAAACTTCCTAACGTTGGTTTCGATCTCCTCTAACCTTTTAAGGTGAAGATCACCAAATCTCGGTTGAGCCATCGCGACAAACAAGCAAACTAGCACACGAGCAGACAAGAGCAAACGGGCAAAAGAGGCAAATAGAGAGGGAGGATAGAGAGAGAGGGCGAATGAAACGGCAAGGGTGAAGTGGGGGAGAGGAAAACGAGAGGCAAATGGCAAATAATGTAATGCGAGAGATAGGGATTGTGATGGGTACTTGGTATGTTGACTTTTTGCGTAGACTCCCCGGCAACGGCGCCAGAAATCCTTCTTGCTACCTCTTGAGCTTGCGTTGGTTTTCCCCGAAGAGGAAGGGATGATGCAGCAAAGTAGCGTAAGTATTTCCCTCAGTTTTTGAGAACCAAGGTATCAATCCAGTAGGAGGCCACGCTCAAGTCCCTCGTACCTGCACAAAATGATAGCTACTCGCAACCATCACGATTAGGGGTTGTCAATCCCTTCACGGTCACTTACGAGAGTGAGATCTGATAGATATAATATTTTTGGTATAAAGATGCAAGGTAAAAAGTGAAGGCAAAGTAAAAATCAAAACAAGATTAAAGTGATGGAGATTGATATGATGAGAATAGACCCGGGGGCCATAGGTTTCACTAGTGGCTTCTCTCAAGAGCATAAGTATTCTACGGTGGGTGAACAAATTACTATTGAGCAATTGCCAGAATTGAGCATAGTTATGAGAATATCTAGGCATGATCATGTATATAGGCATCACGTCTGTGACAAGTAGACCGAAACGATTCTGCATCTGCTACTATTACTCCACTCATCGACCGCTATCCAGCATGCATCTAGAGTATTAAGTTAAAAACAGAGTAACACCTTAAGCAAGATGACATGATGTAGAGAGATAAATTCATGCAATATGAAATAAACCCCATCTTGTTATCCTCGATGGCAACAATGCAATACGTGCCTTGCTACCCCTTCTGTCACTGGGAAAGGACACCGCAAGATCGAACCCAAAGCTAAGCACTTCTCCCATGGCAAGAACTACCAATCTAGTTGGCCAAACCAAATGGATAATTCGAAGAGACTTGCAAATATAACCAATCATACATAAAAGAATTCAGAGCAGATTCAAATATTATTCATAGATAGACTTGATCATAAACCCACAATTCATCGGTCTCAACAAACACACTGCAAAAAGAAGATTACATCGAATAGATCTCCACAAGAGAGGGGGTGAACTTTGTATTGAGATCCAAACAGAGAGAAGAAGCCATCTAGCTACTAACTATGGACCCGAAGGTCTGAGGTAAACTACTCACACTTCATCGAAGAGGCTATGATGATGTAGAAGCCCTCCATGATGATGGCCCTCTTCGGTGGAGCTCCGGAACAGGCCCCAAGATGGGATCTCGTGGATACAGAAAGTTGCAGCAGTGGAATTAGGTTTTTGGCTCCCGTTCTGATCGTTTGGGGGTACATATGTATATATAGGAGGAAGAAGTATGTCGGTGGAGCATCGAGGGGCCCACGAGGCTAGGGGCGCGCCCTAGGGGGGGGGCGCCCCCACCCTCATGACCGCCTCTCTGATGCCTTGGCGTAGGGTCCAAGTCTCCTGGATCACGTGCGGTGAGAAAATCACATTCCTGAAGGTTTCATTCCGTTTGGACTCCGTTTGATATTCCGTTTCTTCGAAACACGGAAATAGGCAAAAAACAACAATTCTGGGCTAGGCCTCCGGTTAATAGGTTAGTACCAAAAATAATATAAAAGTGGAAAATAAAGCCCAATATAGTCCAAAACAGTAGATAATATAGCATGGAGCAATCAAAAATTATAGATACGTTGGAGACGTATCAGTGGGCAATATCATGTATTTACCACCAGCTTATGTAAGAGGTACCAGAAACTTCACAAGAGAGCCGTCAATGCTGTTGAGCCGGCGGTTCCACGTTATCTACGTTGGTCAGAGCAGCCTATTGTGTGGAGCAGAGAGGATCACCCGCCCCGGGTTGATAACCCGGGTCACTTGGCTTTGGTAGTGGCACCTCAGGTTGGTGGATACAAGTTTACTAAGGTACTCATGGACGGAGGCAGCAGCATCAACATCCTCTACTATGAGACGTTCCGCCGGATGGGATTGACTGATAAAAATCTTAAACAGTCCAACATTGTTTTTCACGGTGTGGTGCCTGGTAAGTCGGCATAACCAGTTGGTAAGATTGAGCTGGAAGTAGCTTTTGGGGATGAATATGACTCTAGAGCGGAGAAATTAACCTTTGAGGTGGTTAAGATCAAAAGCCCATATCATGCTCTGTTTGGGCGGCCGGCTTATGCCAAGTTCATGGCTCGGCCTTGTTATGTGTATTTGCAGCTCAAGATGCCGGGTCATAAGGGTACTATTACGGTACATGGGAGCAGGAAGATTGCCTTGGAGTGTGAAGAAGGTGATGCTGCCTATGCGGAATCCGTCTGTGCAATAGAGGAGTTAAAGTTTTACAAGGATCATGTTGACCCGGCGGACATGACGTCATTAAAGAAAACCACAACAGAGCATGAGCCGGTGTTGAAATTCAAATCAGCTGATGACACTAAGATGGTTGACTTTGTGCCTAGCGATTCATCCAAACAGTTCATCATCAGCGCAAACTTGGATCCAAAATAGGAAAGCGCGCTCATCGAGTTCATCCATGAGAACCGGGACATCTTTGCATGGAAACCTTCAGACATGCTGGGTGTCTCGAGGGAACTCGCCGAGCACACTCTTAATATTGATCCAAAGTTCAAACCTGTCAGACAGTTTCTCCGAAGGTTCAATGAAGAAAGGCACAAGGCCATTGGAGAAGAGGTGGCCCGGCTCTTAGCAGCCGGGTTCATTGTGGAGGTCTTTCACCCGGAGTGGTTAGCTAACCCAGTGCTTGTACTAAAAAATAATGGCACCTGGCGTATGTGTGTAGATTACACTGATCTGAACAAAGCTTGTCCGGCTGATCCTTTTGCAATCCTCATATTGATCAGATCATTGATGCTACTGCGGGTTGCGCATGTTTGAGTTTCTTGGATGCTTATTTCGGTTATCATCAGATTAAGATGGCGATCAAAGATCAGGAGAAGACAACTTTTATTACTCCCTTTGGAGCTTTCTGCTATGTGTCTATGCCTTTCGGGCTTAAGAGTGCCCAGGAGACTTACCAGCGGTGTGTGCAGAATTGTCTTCACGATCAGATTGGGCGTAATGTTCATGCTTATGTAGATGACATAGTGGTGAAATCCAGGAAAGAGGAAACCTTGATCACAGATCTGAAAGATACTTTTGATAATCTCCGGGTCTACAAGATGATGCTTAACCCGGCCAAGTGTGTTTTTGGAGTCCCAGCCGGCAAGCTTTTGGATTTTTTGGTGTCCAACCGAGGCATTGAAGCTAACCTGGAGAAAATCAAGGCAATTACATCCCTAGCCAAACCAACATGCATCAATGATGTCCAGCGGCTGGCGGGTCGAGTTGCTGCTTTGAGCCGGTTCATAAGCCGGTTAGAGGAAAAGGAAATGCCTTTGTATCAGATGATGAAGAAAACAGATGCTTTTGTTTGGAGCGATGCTGCGAACGCTGCTTTTGAGGATCTAAAGACACAGCTTGCTGAGCCGCCAGTCCTGGCTGCTCCAATTGAGAAAGAGCCGCTATTGTTATAGGTGGCTGCCAACTCACGAGCTGTTAGTGTGGCTATTGTGGTAGAGCACAAAGAGGCTGTCAAAGAGCATCCAGTTCAACGGCCGGTTTATTATGTCAGTGAAGTGCTAATTGAATCTAAGCAACGATATCCACATTGGTAGAAGCTTGTATATGGGGTGTTCATGGCAAGCCGGAAGCTTAAGCATTACTTTCAGGGACATCCAATCACTGTGGTTAGCTCTGCTCCTTTGGGAGACATTATTCAAAACAGAGAAGCCACTGAGCGAGTCGCCAAGTGGGCAGTTGAGCTTGGGTCTCATGGGTTGAAGTATGTTCCACGTACTGCAATTAAATCTCAAGCCCTGGTTGACTTCATCAATGACTGGACAGAGATGCAGATGCCAGAAGAGAAACCAGACAACACGTATTAGACTATTCATTTTGATGGGTCCAGGCAGTTGGAAGGCTCGGGGGCTGGAGTCGTGCTGACTTCCCCACGAGGTGACAAATTTTGTTATGTGTTACGGTTGATGTTTCCTTGCACTAACAATGCAGCAGAGTATGAAGCCTTGCTCCATGGTCTTCGAGTGGCAAAAGAGATGAGCTTGAGCCGGGTCAGATGTCTTGGTAACTCGGATCTAGTGGCTCAACAGGTATCTGGCAAGTGGGATTCCAAGGACCCTCTCATGGCGGCTTACTGCCGAGAGGTTGATGCCGTTGCAGGACATTTTAAAGGTTATCAGGTGGAGCACATTGACCGTCAAAAGAACGAAGGAGCTGATGCTTTAAGCCGGTTGGGGTCTCAGCGTAAGCCGGTGCCACCTAACACTTTTTTGGATGTTTTGCATAACCCCTCTGTCAAGTTGCCCACATAAGAAGATTTAGCTGTTCCTGACCCGGAGGCGCAGTTGGTAGCGGCTCTTCATGTCATCCCAGATTGGACGGTGCCGTTCTTGGCTTACATGACCCGGGGAGAGTTGCCAGCGGATGAGACCCTGGCTCGACAGATAACCCGGCGATCTAAGTCCATGACGATTTCAGATGGAGAGTTATATCATCGCAGTGTTTCCGGAGCGTTTCAGCGGTGTGTTTCCCCCGAAGAAGGTCAAGAAATCCTTCGTGAGATACACGAAGGCGATTGTGGTCATCACGCCGGGTCAAAATCTTTAGTGGCCAAGGCGTTTCATCACGGTTTTTTACTGGTTGACGGCTCACGCTGATGCAGAAGATCTGGTCAGTAGATGTGATGGATGTCAAAAATTTGCACGACGAGCGCATGTGCTGGCTCAAGAGCTCCGGATGATTCCAATCACTTGGTCGTTTGCGGTCTGGGGGCTTGACATGGTGGTTCCTTTCAAAAGGTCTAAGGATAAAAAAGACACATCTCCTGGTGGCAGTTGATAAGTTCACCAAGTGGGTTGAGGCGGAGCCTGTGAGTAAATGTGACGCAACCACGGTGATTCAGTTCATGAAAAAGTGATTTTTTGTTTTGGTTTTCCACACAGTATTATCACTGACAATGGCACTAATCTGTCCCAAGGGGCTATGGAAGAGTTTTGTCAACAAGAACACATCCGGCTTGATGTTTCTTCTGTAGCTCATCCTCAATCCAATGGTCAAGCTGAGAGAGCCAATCAGGAAATTTTGGAAGGGCTCAAACCCCGGCTTATGGTTCCTTTATAGCGAACACCGGGTTGTTGGGTAGAGGAATTACCCTCGGTGTTATGGAGTATCAACACTACGCCCAATAGGTCTACGGGTTACACACCTTTCTTCATGGTTTATGGAGCAGAAGTAGTATTGCCTAGTGACATCCGTCATGACTCGCCCCGTGTGGCGGCTTATGTTGGAGCTAATAATGAACAAGCCATACAGGATGCACTTGACTTGTTGGATGAAGAAAGAGACTTAGCAGCGGCCCGGTCAGCAATTTATCAACAGGACCTGCGTCGTTATCACAGCCGCCGGGTTAAGTCCAGGACTTTTCAGGAAGGCGACTTGGTGCTCTGGCTCATCCATGATCTGTCAGATGCACACAAGTTATCCTCACCTTGGGAAGGACCTTTTGTGGTCAGTAAGAACTTAAATAACGGGTCATATTACCTCATTGACGTTCGAGAGCACAAAGACTCATGTAAGTCGGAGGAAGAGACCCATCGGCTATGGAACATTGCTCAAGTTCGGCCATACTACACCTAAGCCACCGGCTCTCATCATGTACATACGTTCACATTGTATATACCATGATAAGCAATAAAGTAAGACCATCGGTCTCTTTTCTTTTCAAAGAATATGTTTTTTCTCATTTTCAAAAGACTATTAAGGAGCTGATCATATTTGAATCAAGTCTAACCTTTTTTTGCTCCAGCTTATGATCGTATCCGAATCTAGCTGCAAATCTCATGGTCACTTGGGGGCTTCCTGTTCAAACATAGGTCATATTCGAACCAAAGAGAACATAGCTGTCGTAACCCTCTTGATCGGCTCAAGACCAAAACTCACTTGGGGGCTTCTTGATCGTATCCGAATCATAGCTTAACCCCTTTTGAGTCCGACTTGGATCGTATTCAAACCCAGGTCATTAAAAACCTCTCAAGGCCATTTGGGGGCTTCCTGTTCAAACATAGGTCGTATTCGAACCAAAGAGTACATAGCTGTCGGTACCCTCTTGATCAGCGCAACGCCAAAGCCACTGGGGGCTATATGGTCGTATTCGAACCTTAGCTTAACCCCTTTGGTCCGGTTTACTGATCGTATTCGAATCAAAAACCCCCACCTTTTTGAGTAAAGGATTAAATTATTTTTTGTTTGCTTTTTTCAATGTTACAAACAATTAGCCTGGTCCTCTTCACCAGCTCGACTATTTGACAGCATAACCGCCCGGGTCTTTCACACCGGCGGCTTACGGATCAAAAGGTACAGCCTACCAAGGTATAGTAATCATTGAGTATTCAAAAAAGCATAAAGGTTGAGTTATCAAATTCATCACCCGGGTTATTTAAACCGGCGATCTAAAGATCAAAAGGGACAAGGTATGGTTATTACTTATGCGCACTTACCTGCTGCGTTAACTAAAGAGTTAGTTTTAAAGCCCTTATCCTTTATTTATATTTGTCTCTGGTTCTTATTGAGGTAAATATATTGGCTATAAATTAGGTGTTTAAACCCGTTTGATTTTAAACCGCCAAGCCAGTCTTTTCTTTATATTTACAGGAGCAGAGTTCAAGCATTGCAGAGACAAACATTAAACGATGCATGCATTGGCATCTGGAAACACAGATTCACATAGAAGTATTTTATGCGCGATGGCATAAGCAAACATGCGGTGTTTTAACAACTAAGTTATTACAAGGCTTTATAAGCCCATGAAGATGATCATTGTCCCTCCCTCGCCGGTTCACCACCTTCTGTTTGCTGGAAGTTGGGTTTTGACCAGTCAAAGCCATTCACAGCGACAAATTCGGCTTCGTCGTCGATCAGGCCGACCGGGTCAACCTCCGGAGCAAATGTATCTTCTCTCACTGGTGGGATCAAGTCTGTTACTTTGTATGAGGGAGTGGCCATCTTCTTATTCTCATTATCAAAACCCGGCTGGTACTTATCAACATTGGTGTCATCTCCAAGGCTAGTCGCCTGAGGCCGGACTCCGCGTACACAAGCCATGAAGTCATCCTGATCAAAGGGAGACCCGTCCTCTTTCACGGTGGGATAGCCTCTGGCTACGTCCGCCGGGTCTAGATCTGGCACCCAAGCCTTGGAGCGGCTTAGGGTACTCAAGGCTCCGGCTCGCTCACAGGAGCGTTTTACTTCTTGGAACCTGGAAGGAAGGATGGACAACTTTTTCAGGACGTCGCTGAGCCGGTTGGGTCCTTGGTTAGCAGGAGAGATGGTGGCCAGAGCCCGTTGTGCGCTGATATGTAAGTGCATCTAGTGCCCCTTAGTGATTTTGGTGTATTGAAGACTTATAGGTTAAGGGACTAATGCGTTTGTGAGTGTACACAGGTCTATAAGTCTATGAGGAGTTTGACATTTATAGAGAAAGTCGACCCCTAAAAATGAAGTTCTTCAACTAAAGACTTTGGATCTCTAAAGACTTTCTGAAGACTTTGAAAGTGAAGAAATTGGTGTGATCGTGAAGACTTGGTATTCATTCGAGGAACATGAAGCGTGAAGACTTTTGTTTTCGTAGTTTCCTTTTCTCTTTCTTGAGTCATAGGAAACACCGTACTGTTAAAGGGGGTCGAGGAAATACTAAGGAAAAATTTCCATGTGATGCTCAACTCAAAATCCTACACCTACCAATCCCTTCGTGTGAAGCCATTGGAAATCTCATACAGTCCAGTCATATTCTTCAGCGATAGAGACGAAGTTCTTCTGGTCTCTGAGGAATTTGTTCTGACTGAGGAGTTAGGAATTCGCTAGTGCGGATTGCCTACACAGTGAGGAACATGATAGCCCTGAGGATTTTGCTACTCAAAATTTCGACCGTTGCTGTGCTATGCGCCAGCTGTCCCAAAATATATATCCACCTAACGGTCATATCATTGAAGGGCATTTATGTCTTATCATGTCGGGCTGCTCCCTAGGCTATAAATAGCCGCCCCCTACAACCACTAGTTGGTTGGCTGCTCCGAGAGAAACTGACACTTGTCATTTGAGAGCAACCCATCCTTCGAGGACTTTGAGCAAAAATCATCAAGTGAGGAAAAACCCAAAACCCAAACACCTATAAACCCCAAGTGATTGAGCATCACTGAAGAGATTGATCCTGCGTGGATCCGACGCTTGTTACCTTTGAAGACTGTGCTTCTTCCAGACGGTTAGGCGTCATGGTCTAGAGCATCCAAGAGGAATTGTGGATCGCCGAGTGACCGGGTTTGTGAAGGTTTGGAAGTCACCTGAAGACTTACCACAAGTGATTGGACGAGGTCTGTGTGACCTTAGTTCAAGGAGAATACGGTGAGGACTGGGTGTCCTAAACTGCGTGTTCAGGACCGGGTGTCCGGGACTGTGTGTCCTCGAGTTTAAATACTCAGCCGCTCCAACCAGACGTACAACTGAGACAACAGTTGGAACTGGTCTACCGAATTATTGTCTTCACCAAGCTTACTGGTTCCATTTCCTCAACTCTTTCATTTCCTCATAATTGAGTTGTGTGCTTGTTCATATCTGTGTTTGAAGACTTTGACTGAAGACTTTCTCAATTTCCTTAGTTCAATTTTTTTAGTCTGATTGTCTTCATCCTGTGTTATCCTGTGCTTACGCTTCTTGTACTCTGTGCATGTCTTCAATTCATCATGATGACTATGCTTGTATTCTGTTATGTTCACTTTTGAGTACTTATTCCGCTGCTAGTAGTTCTTCACTAAGGAATTTCCTCACCGGCAAATTCCTCAGTGAAGAATTTCATAAAAATCGCCTATTCACCCCCTCTAGTCGATATAACGCACTTTCAATTGGTATCAGAGCAAGGTGCTCCCTTGTTCTGTGTGATTTTGGTTTAACCGCTTGGAGTTTTAGTTATGTCGACCGCAGGTATGATCAAGGTCTCTGCTGGGTGTCCTACCTTCGATGGGATGGACTACCCCTACTGGAAGAATAAGATGCGAATGCATCTTGAAGCAAGTGATAACGATCTCTGGTATGTTGTGGAAAATGGTGTTCCCTCAGTCACACCTTCTCTGAATGCTGCTAATGTGAAGAGATTCAAGCAACTCAACTCTCAAGCGAAGAATATCATACGTGTCCATCTGAGCAAAGGACAGTATGGCAGAGTGAGTGCTTTGGAGACAGCGAAGCTTATCTGGGACAGGTTGTCCAAAGTGAATGAAGGAGTCTCAACTCAGCGTGACTCTCGAGTTGATGTTCTTCGCAATCTCTTCAACCGCTTTAAAAGACTCGACAATGAAAATGTTCAACAAACCTTCGATCGGCTCACTGACATCTCAAATGAGCTTCAAGAACTTGGTGCCACTGACATCACCGACCATGAGGTGGTGAAGAAATTGCTGAGATCGCTTGATTCCTCATTTGACACTCTGGCATTGATGATACAAGAACATGCTGATTACAAGTCACTTGATCCCGCTGATATTCTCGAAAGGCTAAATACTCAGGAGTTCCAACTTGATGAAAAGAGAGATCTCTATGGTTCAAGCTATGGTAGAACACGTGCACTAAAGGCCAAGGAAGTATCTGAGTCCGATGAAGACTCTGGTACCAGCCGTGGTGATCCTGAAGAACTAAGCCATGATCTGGCTCTGCTTGTGAAGAAGTTCCAAAAGTTCTCAAGACGTGGTCGCCTTGGAAGACCCTCAAGGAGCAGTGATTCCTCATCCAGTGACTACAAGAGGAGGCTCTGCCACAAATGCAAGAAGCCTGGACATTACATTCAAGATTGTCCTCAATGGGAAAAGGAATCAAAGAAGAAGAAATACAAGGATTACAGTTCTGATGATGTGAAGAAAAAGAAGAAATCCACAAAATCCTCATCATCAAAATCCTCAAGGCCTTCATATCACAAGAAGAGCAGCTCCAAGAAGGCCAGGGTATTCATTGGCAAAGAAATGGACTCTCAGGTTGAATCTGAAGAAAATGATGAAGAGGAGTCATCTGAGGAGTCCGAATCCGGAGTGGCGAGCCTAGCTCTCGCTACTGCATTCGTCAGCAAGTCTATCTTCAACACTGAAGAAAATGACCTCACCAACAAAGCTGATGAAGGGGATGATGACTACGCTCCCACCTATTGCTTCATGGAAAAGGGTGCCAAGGTACTCAAATATACCTCATCTGAATCAAGTGAGAATGAATCTGATGAAAACCTTAAGCCTAGCTATTCTAAGCTTGCTAAGATTGCTGTAAAACAACAAAGGGCTTTAGAAAAGGTTCAAAACATGCTAGACAAAAGTAATGATATGTTGGGTGAAGAAATGGATCGCACTAAAGCCTTGACTGAAAATCTTTAGAGATTTCAGACTAGGTTTGACAATCTTCAAAGTCATCATAACACTCTCTTATCCGATCATGAGAAGCTTTCTTATGAATTTCTTCAAAGAAAGCAAGATCTTGAAAAGCTAAGAGTGAGTTATGAAGATCTTTAGAAGGAGCGTGATTCATTACTTGCTCAACATATCAACGCTTCTCAGGAAGAATTTGTTCCTCCATGTTTGAAATGCATTGAACGTGAATCTGCTAATTCTTCACCTGAATGTTCAAATGCTGCTAATGTTTCAAATTCTTCACATGCCTCTGCTATCACTAATTCCTCATCTGAGGACATTGCTAGTATCACTAACGATGCAGGGCTGAAGGAATTGTACACGACAGGCATGCACAAAAGCCTCAAAGGGCATCAGGCTCTTTGTGATGTGCTTAAAAAGCAGATCCTCAACAGGAACCCTAGGAAAGAGGGTATTGCCTTTGAGAGGAAACTCAATGCTGATGGTACATATTGGAAGCCTGAGCAGTACCCCAAAACTACATGGGTTGCTACAAAGGGACCTCCAGTTGATCCATCTAACCTATCTGGATATGCATGTGAATCTCCTCGTTCTGATGACGAGTCATTTGACTCCAACTATAAACTATTCAAAAATCAGAATGGTGAAGTATTTGCTAGATATGTTGGCACTAACTGCAGGAACGGCTCCCCTATGAAGAAAATCTGGGTTCCCAAAAGATGCCTTGAAAATCTTCAAGTGAATGTCATCATGACGCCACCTGTGAAGAATAGGAACCCTCGATCAAATTCTTCATATGGACCAAATTCTTCATATGGATCCAAGTCCTCATACGGACCAAACTCCTCACATGGATCATATTCCTTAAAAGGATCAAAGTCCTCATATGAACATCATCGTACTAACCCGTATGTTTCACAGGGAAGATCTAAGGATTATGGATATGCGCATTATTCTTCAAATTATTATGTCCATAAGTCCTCGAAGAATTTCTCTGCTTACTCTTATGCTTATTCTAACCCCTCTTATGTGAAATGAAATGGACTGGCTTCTATGCCATCCTTCTCGTATGGAGCTCACAGATTGATGAACTCTTTGCCACCCCTTCAGATGTGGGTGGTGAAGAAAAAGAACTAATCTCTTCTGCAGGGTCAGGTCTCCAGACGTACGTAATCGTTTGAAGAATTTGCTGGAGACCTGAGTATGCTTGATAGGACGCAGGCTAATCATGAAGAAATGAACTTTCATTTCTCACGTCCTCACACTGCTTTATCTGTTCTGTTGCTTGATGAAATTGATCTGATGAATTGATGTCATATTCTTCACTGATGAAGTATATGAGTTTGTAAGTTGCACTAATTCATCTGCAGGATGATCAACCCAAAGCCACTGAGTGGGTCCTCGATAGTGGATGTACAAATCACATGACTGGCGACAAGAATCTATTGATGGATGCTCCATTATCTCCGTCGCATATGAAGCATATCATCTTTGCTGACAATGGCAAAAGTCAGGTATTGGGTCTAGGTAAGGTTGCGATCACAAAGGATCGACACATGGACAAAGTCATGCTTGTTGAGTCCTTAGGATACAACCTTATGTCTGTCTCAATGCTTTGTGATCTTGATATGGTTGTTGTCTTTGGCAAGTACTGTTGTGTTGTGGTTATGGAAGTTGACAATTCCAAAGTCTTCGAAGGCTTTAGGAGAGGAGACCTGTATATTGTTGATTTCTCTACAGGACCACAACCAGCCTTGTGCTTACTTGCAAAAGCTTCAGAAGGCTGGCTCTGGCATCGATGACTTGGTCATGCAGGCATGAGGAATTTGCACACGCTTGCGAAGAAGAAGCATGTCATTGGCATCGAGAATGTAAAATTCCTCAAGGATCACCTATGCGGAGCCTGTGAAGCTGGGAAGATGACGAAGGCCAAGCATCCAGCGAAGACTATCATGACCACCACTCGCCCATTTGAATTGCTTCACATGGATCTCTTCGGTCCTAATCTTTATTCTGCTGTTTCAAATGAAGCATCTCAATATGGCTTTGTTATTGTTGATGATTACTCTCGTTACACATGGGTACACCTTGTTACTTACAAACATGAAGTGCAGGAAGTCTTCAAACGATTTTCCTCGTGGGCTTCAACCAACTTTGGTGTGAAGATCAAGCACATCAGAAGTGACAATGGTACTGAGTTCAAGAATTCTGGTCTTTGACTATCTGGATGAACTTGGTATTACTCATGAGTTATCTGCTCCTTATACTCCTCAGCAG
Source organism: Triticum urartu (assembly GCF_003073215.2). NCBI lineage: Eukaryota > Viridiplantae > Streptophyta > Magnoliopsida > Poales > Poaceae > Triticum > Triticum urartu. The sequence goes on along the minus strand of NC_053024.1, from coordinate 125,741,811 downwards.
AACGGCGTCGTGGAGCGCAAGAACAGGACTCTTGCTGAGATGGCTCGCACTATGCTTGATGAATACAAAATGCCTCGTCGTTTCTGGACTGAGGCAATTGATACTGCGTGTCACATCATCAACAGAGTATATCTTCACAAATTCTTCAAGAAGTCTGCCTATGAACTCCTCACTGATAAGAAACCCAATGTAAGTTATTTCAAAGTCTTCGGTGCTAAATGTTGGATAAGAGATCCTCATCACAACTCAAAATTTGCACCGAAAGCACATGAAGGTTTTATGCTTGGTTACGGAAAGGACTCGCACACCTACAGAGTCTTCAACAACGTTCTTCACAAGGTTGTTGAAACTGTAGATGTCCGGTTCGATGAAACTAATTGCTTGCAAAGAGAGCACCTACCTACTGTGATAGATGAACCAGCACCTGAGGAAACTATCAAGTTCAAGGCTACTGAGGATGTCATTCCTACTGAAGAATCAACTGAAGAATTCATTCCAAAACATGAAGAACATCGAGCGAATGCACCTGAAGAAAATGCTGAAGAAAATGGTGCTGAAGAAAACACTGATCAAATTCTTCAACGGCAACCAGCTCATCCTCGCATTGCAAAAGAAGTGCAAGTTAAAAAGATCATCAATGGCATCAAAGCGCCAGGTCCTCTCACACGCTCAAAAGCTTCACATTTGTCTAACTTTTGTGGGCACTATGCTTTTGTCTCTATTACGGAGCCCACTAAGGTAGATGAAGCATTTCTGGAGCCTGAGTGGATTCAGGCCATGCAAGAAGAATTACATCAGTTCGAGCTCAACAATGTCTGGGAACTGGTCAAACGTCCAGATCCTCGCAAGCACAATATCATTGGCACAAAGTGGATCTACCGCAACAAGCAAGATGAAAATGGCCTTGTGGTGGGGAATAAGGCACGACTTGTAGCTCAAGGCTACACACAGGTTGAAGGAATTGATTTTGTTGAAACTTTTGCACCTGTTGCTAGACTTGAGGCTATTCGCATATTACTTGCTTATGCTAACCATCATGATATCACTTTATATCAAATGGATATGAATAGTGCATTCCTCAATGGTAATCTTGAGGAAGAAGTATATGTTGCTCAACCCCCAGGTTTTGAAGATCCAAAGAATCCTGACGAAGTCTTCAGACTCAACAAGGCCCTCTATGGCCTCAAGCAGGCCCCACGGGCGTGGTATGATACTTTGAAGGAATTCCTCATGACGAAAGGCTTTAAACCCGGTTCACTCGACCCTACTCTTTTCACTAAATCTTATGATGGTGAATTGTTTGTGTGCCAAATATATGTTGATGATAATATCTTTGGCTGTACTGACCAACATTATAGTGATGAATTTGCCTATATGATGAGTGAAGAATACCAAATGTCTATGATGGGAGAGTTGAAATTCTTCTTAGGTCTTCAAATTTGTCAACAACGCAATGGCATATTCATATCTCAGGAGAAATACCTCAAGGATGTACTGAGGAAATTCGGCATGCAAGATTGCAAAGGCATCAAAATTCCTATGCCCACAAATGGCCATCTGTGCACTGATGAAAATGGTATTGACCTCGATCATAAGGTATACCGCTCCATGATTGGTTCTTTATTGTACTTATGTGCATCTAGGCTAGATATAATGCTTAGTGTTTGCATGTGTGCCCGATTTCAAGCTACACCGAAGGAATCACACCATAAGGCTGTGAAGCATATTCTTCGATATCTAGCTCACACACCAACACTTGGATTATGGTACCCCAAGGGCTCGGTTTTTGATCTCATTGGATATTCTGGCTCTGACTATGTTGGTGATCGTGTGGACCGCAAGTCAACATCTGGTACATGTCATTTCCTCGGACGATCTTGGTCTGTTGGTCCTCGAAGAAACAGAACTGCGTATCACTATCTACTGCTGAAGTTGAGTATACCACTGGTTCTTGCTGTGCTCAATTGCTATGGATGAAGCAAACTCTCAAGGACTACGGCGTCAACATGAGGAATGTGCCTCTCTTCTGTGACAATGAGAGTGCCATCAAGATTGTTCACAACCCAGTTCAGCACTCGAAGACAAAGCACATTCAGATTCGTCATCATTTTCTTCGTGATCATGTGTTGAAGGGCGACATTTCTATTGAGCATGTGAAGACTGAAGAACAGCTAGCCGATATCTTCTCAAACCCCTTGGATGAGAATAGATTTAGCAAGTTGCGGTGTGAGCTAAATATCCTAGAATCTTCGAATGTTCTTTGAAAAGGACACTCATCCTAACACTTATGCAAAATTGATGACTTAGATGTGCAACACATGAAGAAACGTTTTTCTTCAATTCAATGAAGAACAACACTCTTGGTGTGAAGAAATTAACGAAGAATTTGATTCTCAGAACCCTACGATAATTGTACGCGGTGTCTGAAATCATCATTCTTATACGGTGGGTCATGCCACCACCAAAAGTTGAAATTCCTCAATTATTCATATTCTTCAACTTTGCATTGTCTTCACTGCTTCCATTGTTTTTCTTCATTGGCTATATATATATAAGTTTATGTCCTCTATAGCATTCACTTATTGCTAATTCTTCAAGTTGGTTTTTCTGCTAAGTGAGTGTGATCGGACCCTTCCCCCTCTATGCTATACTCAACCCAATCTATTCACAAATTCTTCATGTGCGTTCTATTTGAAACTCGTTCAAAATCTTCACTGTGTCCTTGTCAGCTGAAGAAATTGCGAATGGAACTTTAAAACCTATCTTATCGAAATTTTTGGCTTTGCCGCTCAAACCGTTCCGCATCCCACGTTATACTTATCCACTCACCCACGATCTAACACGATCTCCACCTCTCAGTACGTGGGTGACACATGTCAAGCGAATGAGAAGGGTCAGGGGCACGTTCGTCCAATTTCTTCGGGCGAGCAGTTTTTCACCGTGGCTATAAATACCCCTCCGTCCCTTCCTCACTTCTTTTACTCCGCTCGACCTCTCTCTCCAGCTCGAGCTTCTCAAACCCTAGCGCCGCCGCTACTTCATCGCTGCTGGTGAGGAAGAGCTTAACTGCCCCGACCTCGTCGCTGATGTACTCGCGTCGACCGCGGAAATCTTCACTCCGCCGTCGCCATAGCCGTCTTCCTCCGCCAAGTTAGGGCATGGAAGATCTGCACAGACGAACTTCACATCTCCTCACTCCATTTCGTCGTGTTCTTCGTCCAGGGTAATTAAACGTTACTTTTAATGCCCTTGTTGATTCGAATGATTATCTTCAAAATCTTCAAAGGTGTTTTTCTTCATAGCTTCACACACTAAACACCTCACAAGTCATCTGTTCTTGATTCGTTTCTCTAAGCATCATTTTTCTTCAAGATTCCTCAATTGTGTGGATCTTCGATCTATACAACTCTGGAACCTAAGACAAAGAACACTTAGTGAAATTCTTCAAGACTCATCTGGTCAAATTCCTCAAACTTGTTCTTTTTGAAAAACCCTCTGAGAACGCATATGACCTCTCCAAATTCCTCGCAACTATACTCTGTTCACAGGTACACATGTCAGCTGCTAAATCACTAGGTTCTCATCAACTTAACTCATTTGCAGTGTTCCTCGAAGAAAAGTTGCATACTTCTTCAGAGAATTCAATTTTCCAAATTCCTCAACTGAAGAAAATGGCTGAGGGTGAGAAGCCACAGAAGGGAGGAAAGAGGCCTGAGGTCAATACAGTGTTTGAGATCCCTGATGAAATATATGCTGGGTACTGCACACCTACTGAGGAAACCAAGAATGAGCGCAAGGTGCGCATTCAGAAAATAGAAAGGAGATGGGAAAGAGAGTGGAGGGAGTACAGGTATGTAACTCCAAAGTACATGAAGAAATTCGCACTCAATCCTCCATGCCCAAGAGCTCCATTGGCACCTGGCCAAATCGCTGATCCCACCAGCCTCAAGCACGGTGAGGACTATCCTGATGAATGGGCCAAGCACCAAGCCAAGTTGGCTAAGAAAGCCAAAGAAGCAGTGAGGAAATTCAATGAAGACTCTGTTGCTGCTGCTGCCTCTGCTGAGGCCTTTGCTGTCAAGCCAAAGAAGGCTATGTCAAAGAAGCCTGTGCGCAAGCCAAGTGCTTCACCAACAATGCCCTGAAGGCCAAGTTCCTCAGCAATGCCCTCACGGCCAGAATCCTCAAAGCCCTCACGGCCAATTCCTCATGCTGCTCATGTTCCTTCAAAATCCTCAGCTCCTCCGCCAAAGCCCTCAGCTGTTCCGACTAAATCCTCAGCACCTGTGCATCTCGCCTCGTGCCAAAGGACTGCAGGCATCTCCATTGCCTCAGGTGTCTCAGCTAGTTCCTCAGCTACACCAAGTTCCTCAGATGGCCCCTCACTGCTGAAGACAAAGGCCACTGCTGGACGAGGTCCTCGCCCAAGTCCTCAGAAGAAACAAGTCGCTTTCCAAGTGCCGTCTGAAGAAGACGAAGCTGATGATGATGAACCTGTAGAAATCATTAGAGACAGCCAAGTCAGGGCCGCTAGAGCCAAAGGAACAGGTGTTCCACTGCTTTTGGATCCCAAGTTGATCCTCGACTACATTGATGTTTGGCACAAGGACCCCAACACTCCCATGCCTGACTTCAAGCTGACTCTTGGCCAAAGTCACATGTTGACCCACTTCATTCAAGAAGAAAAATGGAAATTTGAGAAGGCCAGGCAGATCAAGAAAGCGCAGTACAAGAAAGACTGCTATCTAAAGAAAAACATTGTCTCTATGACAACTGAAGAACTTCTCACTATTCATACTGAGATCAAGAAACTCAGTGATGACTTTGATGCATATCGCGCTGATTGGCTTGGAGCCAAGGTTCGTTTTGTGAAACTTGCGGATAACTTCACTTCCAATGTTGCAGCCCCAATGCAACAGGAAATTCCTCAGGCTGAAGCATCTGCTCAACCTACTGAAGAAAATGCCAACACCGCTGGTGACAATCAGGCTGCTGAAGAAAATGTGAGTTCCAGGGCTGATGACTGCATTCCAGCCGCTGAAGAAATTGCTAGGGCACCCACTAGTGGTGCGCCTGAAGAAAATGAAGAACTCAGGGCAACTGCATCAGTTGTGCCTGAAGAAAATCAACCAGATTCCTTAGCTGCTCCTGCACCAACTTCAACTCCAATCCTTCCATCTGCATCAGATGTGAAGAAGACCAAGGCTGCAGAGCATGCTGCAGTGAAGAAAAGGAAAGCATCAGCTGCTTCAGATTCTTCAGCTCCGAAGAAGATGAAGCCTATGACAAGTTCATTTGCTAATCCGATTGATGCTGTTCCCATCTCAACCAGGCCATCAAAGGACCTTGTTCCTTTTGATGAAGAATATGTGATCCCTAGCGGATCAGATGAAGAAACTCCTTCTGCTGCTTCATCTGAGCAGATTGATGAAGAAATTGAAGTGGATGTGATCCCTTCAACACCTGTCATCTCCTCGCCCATGCCTCAGTTCACAGCTGAAGAGGCTGGCGTTGAAGAAATGGAAGATGAAGATGTGGACGTTGGCTGCTCCACACCCGTAATCAGTGATGAATTCTGGGACAGTCAACATCCAAACTCTCCAATGTTCACATCGCTGCAGCAAATACCTCAGTCGCCTGCACCAACTGTTCAAATGGGCTCTGAAGAAACTCATCCCACTGCATCTGTCCATGAGGAAATTCCAGCCACTAGCGCTGAAGAAACTGCTGCTGCTGAACAACCAACGACGCAGACTGCCACTGAGGAGGAACCAGAAATTCCTCAGCCTGAAGAGCCTGCGATTGAGATTCCTGAGGTCGTGATGCAACTCACTGACACTCCTCTGCCGAAGCCAAAGGATCCATTCTCACGCAAGCAAAAGTTCAAGGCTGATGATTTCTTCGGCGAGCACGTATTCTTCGAAGATTACAACACATATAACTCTGCTCGCATTAGGAAGAGGCGTTTCTGGACTGCTAGTCAAGCCAATTTCTATTCCTCAGTGCTGTTCAACAAGGAGAAAATCTTCTACCATGAGCATATTCCTCACGTGGATATGAAATCTCTGTCGTGCTTCGCACCAGTCCTCAGTGTTCTTCATGACGCTGGACTGCTAAACTTTTGCTCTGACATCTGCAATTGGAATGAAGAACTAATTCTTCAATTCTATGCAACGCTGCACATCACCAGAGATGCTGAAGATGTGAATTCATGGGTGCTAGACTGGATGTCTGAAAACACTCACTACACTACACCAGCCTCTGAATTGCTTCATGCTCTACCACTCAGTCCTCCCCTTAAAGAAGCTCGCTGCATCTACAGTGAACCTGAGCTCACACATCATTACATGCAGGTGCTGATGAAACCTTTGAAGCTAGGTCAAGCACCAAGAACCAAATTCCTCGTGAAGGAATTGCTGTACGTGCCCAGAACTGTCTATCGTATTCTTACAAGGACAATCAGTCCTATCACCACGACTCATCTGATGAGGAAATTGTTGGCATCATGAAGAATCTGGTATTCAACATCGTTCATGGCATTCCTGTCAATTATCACGATTTCTTCATGAGGACTATGACAAATGTTGCACTGTCTCCGTTTGAGCTGAAGCCTTATGCACCTTGGATTATGAGATTCCTCAGGACAAGGTCTTCACTCAACTACAAAGCTGATTTCCAGAATCACCTCAACTACTTGCCCCCAATTGAAGTCCTCAAGCAGACATATTCCTCAGTTGATGGAAAGGGCAAGACACCAGCTGTAATAGATGAAGGCATTCGTCCATTGGATGGTCAGTTTCGCAAAGCTGCATCTTATTCCACCAATGATGACTCTGCCACACATGACTCTGCCAATGCACCCAAGTCCACTCCTCAAGCCACTGCTCCGCGTGTGATGACTGATCGTGAACTTCTGCTTAGTCTTCACCAGAAGGTGGATCGAAATCACAAATGGGTTAAGCGTCAGTTTGGTTCACTTCTTCACAACATGACTGCCACACACAATGCAGTGAAGAAAAACCATTACTACCTCCATCAAGTCTTCGGTCGCACTTGGGCAATCCTATCACATCTGTATGGTGAAGACGATCTGAAGAAAATGGGTCTCCAAGAAGATTTTGACTGGTCTGCACCTCCACCGAAGAAATTCAAGAAGGTCAAGGTTCATTCTTTGGTGGCTAGCTCATATTCTTCATCGCGCGACACTGATGAACATGAAGACTTGGACGACACTGCGGCAGGCCCTACTACAACAAACAACCCCAACAACGCTGGTGCTCCTTGATCAACTTGATATTCTTCAGGGGCGTTAGTCCTCATATTCAATCCTTTTGGTCATTTGATGACAAAGGGGGATAATTTTGAGTTAGTCTTCAAGCGGGTCTTTCTATATGGGCATTTTTTTGTTAAGTTACAACTATCATTCTTCTGAGACTTTATTGGATCAAGTTGTAAACTTAAACCCGATGGTGCTCTGATAATCTTGATACGTTTTTTCTGCATGCTTATTCCTCATTAATATTATTGCACGCATGCTGAATTACATCAGTCACCATATTTCATCATGCATTTCAAATTCTTCACTGTTATATGTCAAATGCATGTATGAATTACAAGATATGGGGGGAGATC